>NW_026728365.1:75000-81512 GCF_030684315.1 Stegostoma tigrinum
GTTTCTTGTGATCTTGGGCAGAGCAGTAACTCGCTCATCACAGCCTTCCATACTGTCTCCCACCAAACTCTCCCAGCACAGGGTTAGATGCAGAGTAAATCTCCCTCTACGATGTCTCCCAAAAAACTCTCCCAGCGCAGGGACAGCACAAGGTTCGATACAGGGTAAAGCTACCTCTACACAGTTCCATCTGAGTACAGTATGTTGTAAGGGCACTGCAGGAAAAGGTTTACTCTGTGTCGAACTCAGATGTCTGTAACCTTGAGGATTTGGTAGTGATTCATGAAGCAAAATGCAAAAAAATTGCACTGTTTTCCACTGGTCTCTGAGCAACGAGTGGGAGGATGGGCTTTATCCAAAAATCCTTTCTCCTGCCTCTGAGTCACCGAGCAAAGACGAAGCAACAGCAGGAAGGATAGACCTGAGCAAGGAGCAGATTCCTCGTTGGCTTGAGTCAGTGAAACGTGACAATGTGGACTGTTGGATGTAAACTCATTTCTTGGTTAATTTGACAAAGTGACATTCATTGCCGCAGAGTGACACAAGCTGTTCCACAGACTCTGAGTTAGTGCACGCACTTCAGAAATTCTGCTCCAAACTCCAGCATCAAAATGGCCAGTTGGTGGGCGAAATGTCAGTAAGGACGCTGCATGGGATAGGGTTATTCAAGAACAGGGAGATCCCACACTCAATACCTGGCAAGTGCACAGTGGTTCTGAGGTTAGCGCTACTGCCTCACAGTGCCAGGTTCGACTCCAGCCTCGGGTAACTGTGTGGAGTTTGCACATTCTCCCCGTGTCTGTGTGGGTTTCCTCCGGGTGCTCCAGTTTCCTCCCACAGTCCAAAGATGTGCAGGTTGGGGTGGATTGGCCATGCTAAATTGCTCATAGTGTTCAGGGATGTGCAGGCTAGGGGGTTAGCCATGGGAAATGTGGGGTTAAAGGGATAGGGTAGGTGCGTGGGCCTAGGGTGGGATGCTGTTCACAGGGTCGCTGTGGACCCAATGGGCCAAATGGCCTGCTTTCACACTGTGGGGATTCTATGATTCTTGCTCACCAAGTGGGCAACCATCCAAACCTCTAGAGCTTGTCCCCTTAGAGAGCAGGGAGGATGTGGGATCCCCTCCCTCAGGGATCAAGGTGAATTGTGTTGATATGTTTACAGGGAGAGGAAGTGGGGGTGGGAGGAGGCTTGTGTGGAGCAGAAATATCAGCAATGTGTGAGTAGGTCAAATGGCCAGTTTTTGGACTGTAAATTCAAAAGACTCCCAACCGGATTGATAGTCAGAACAGTGAGATGGGTTAAAGAGACATCTATCATTGTTGAAGGGGCCGTGGCTGCAAACTGGGGAGAGACTGAGTACCAATATGATGATTCCCCCAGTCGATAAGCAGAGGCCGGTATCTGGAACCACTCAGAAACACCTAGACACTTCTCCACTTTAGCCTCCACGTGCTCCCTGTTATCACTCCACTTTTAAACTGGAAATCTTACAAAATAATAGTAGCACAAATAATGTGTCTCCACTCTGAGTGTGGTCAGATAATCTGTATGAACAGAATCACCCAGAAAAGGAGAGGCTCTACTGCCCATCAATTCTGTACTGACAAAAGCTACTCTCTTTTCACTAGAGACGGTCAGGGGTCAGTGAGAGAGAGTGGGTCAATGGTCAGTGAGGGAGAGGGTGGACGGGAGTCAGTGAGAGTGAGACGGAGTCAGAGGTCAGTGAGGGAGGGACAGGGATCGGGGGTCAGTGAGACACCAGTCAAAGTGTGTGCCGCCTCTACTTTGAGTGGTTTTATTAAACTAGAGCCTCACAACAACCTTAATGTTACTCAGTAATGCTCCTGTGGTATTTTCACTGCATCTCTTTTCAGTTTTCAAAAACATTTCTTTAAAATTGGAAGATCTGGGGTTAATTTTGCTCAAATTGACATCCTTGAAGTAACCTCACGCTCCTCCCTCCCTCACTCCCTCCCTCCCTCCCCTGTGAATCACAGCTGGGTTGGAAAAATGGTTGAAAACTGTTTGTGAACCACAGGCAACGTGTCAGAGCACGAGATGTGAGAGAGTCTCGGGGAACGGATGGGATTTGGAGCTGATCCACTTCTGGCTGGAAAACAGCAAACGGCTGAGTTCAGAGGACGGCTCCCTCTCTGTTGGCCTGTCTCTCGCTCCCTCTCCCTCACCCTCACTCACTCACTCCCTCACTCACTCTCTCACCCTCACCCACTCTCTCACCCACTCTCTCACCCACTCTCTCACCCACTCTCTCACCCACTCTCTCACCCACTCCCGCTCTCCCTCACACTGTAACTCCCTTACTCCCTCACTCACTCTCACCCTCACTCACTCTCTCACTCTCTCACACTGTAACTCCCTTACTCCCTCCTTCACTCTCGCCCTCTCTCGCCCTCTCTCGCCCTCTCTCGCCCTCTCTCGCCCTCACTCTCTCACACTCCCTCTCTCCCTCACTCCCTCACACTCACCCTCTCACCCTCACACTCACCCTCTCTCACTTTCTCACCCTCACCCCCTCACCCCCTCACTCACTCCCTCACCCCCTCTCTCCCTCACCCCCTCTCTCCCTCACCCCCTCTCTCCCTCACCCCCTCTCTCCCTCACCCCCTCTCTCCCTCACCCCCTCTCCCTCACTCATTCTCTCACCCTCACTCATTCTCTCACCCTCCCTCGCTCACCCTCCCTCGCTCACCCTCCCTCGCTCACCCTCCCTCGCTCACCCTCCCTCGCTCACCCTCCCTCGCTCACCCTCCCTCCCTCGCTCACCCTCCCTCGCTCACCCTCCCTCGCTCACCCTCCCGCTCTCACTCTCTCCCGCTCTCCCGCACTCCCTTACTCCCTCTCTTACTCTCTCACCCTCGCTCTCACTCTCCCTCTCTCCCTCCCTCCCTCCCTCCCTCCCTCCCTCCCTCTCTCCCTCTCTCCCTCTCCCTCTCTCCCTCCCTCTCTCCCTCCCTCTCTCCCACACTCTCCCACACTCTCCCTCACTCCCTCACTCCCTCCCTCCCTCCCTCTCTCCCTCTCTCCCTCTCTCCCTCTCTCCCTCTCTCCCTCTCTCCCTCTCTCCCTCCCTCCCTCCCTCTCTCCCTCTCTCCCTCCCTCCCTCCCTCCCTCCCTCTCTCCCTCCCTCTCTCCCTCCCTCTCTCCCTCCCTCTCTCCCTCCCTCTCTCCCTCCCTCCCTCTCTCTCTCCCTCTCTCTCTCCCTCCCTCTCTCCCTCCCTCTCTCCCTCCCTCTCTCCCTCCCTCTCTCCCTCCCTCTCTCCCTCCCTCCCTCTCTCCCTCCCTCTCTCCCTCCCTCTCTCCCTCCCTCTCTCCCTCCCTCTCTCCCTCCCTCCCTCCCTCTCTCCCTCCCTCTCTCCCTCCCTCTCTCCCTCCCTCTCTCCCTCCCTCTCTCCCTCCCTCTCTCCCTCCCTCTCTCCCTCCCTCTCTCCCTCCCTCCCTCACTCTCTCCCTCACTCTCTCCCTCACTCTCTCCCTCACTCTCTCCCTCACTCTCTCCCTCACTCACTCTCACTCCCTCTCTCCCTCTCACTCTCCCTCTCTCTCACTCTCCCTCGCTCTCACACTCTCCCTCTTTCTCTCACTCACTCTCACTCTCACCGTCCCTCACTCCCTCACTCCCTCACTCCCTCACTCCCTCACTCCCTCACTCCCTCACTCCCTCTCTCCCTCTCTCCCTCACTCCCTCACTCCCTCACTCCCTCTCTCCGTCACTCCCTCTCTCCGTCACTCCCTCTCTCCGTCACTCCCTCTCTCCCTCACTCCCTCTCTCCCTCACTCCCACACTCCCACACTCTCTCACCCTCAAACTCACTCTCTCACCCTCACACTCACTCTCTCACCCTCACTCGCTCCCTCGCTCTCCCTCCCTCCCTCTCTCCCTCCCTCCCTCTCTCACTCTCCCTCACACTGTAACTCCCTTACTCCCTCACTCACTCTCACCCTCACTCACTCTCTCACCCACCCCTCACCCACCCCTCACCCACCCCTCACCCACCCCTCACCCACCCCTCACCCACCCCTCACCCACCCCTCACCCCCTCCCCCTCTCCCTCTCTCCCCCTCTCCCTCTCTCTCCCTCACCCTCTCACCCCCTCACCCTCTCTCTCCCTCACCCTCCCTCCCTCACTCCTTCACCCTCACTCTCACTCTCCCTCACTCCCTCACCCTCACTCCCTCACCCTCACTCCCTCACCCTCACTCCCTCACCCTCACTCACTTTCTCACCCTCACCCCCTCACTCTCTCTCACTCTCTCACCCTCACCCTCGCACCCTCACCCTCGCACCCTCACCCTCGCACCCTCACCCTCGCACCCTCACCCTCGCACCCTCACCCTCGCACCCTCACCCTCGCACCCTCACCCTCGCACCCTCACCCTCGCACCCTCACCCTCGCACCCTCACCCTCTCACCCTCACCCTCTCACCCTCACTCTCTCACCCTCACTCACTTACTCACCCTCACCCCCTCACTCTCTCGCTCACCCTCACACCCTCACTCTCTCACTCTCTCACCCTCACTCACTTCCTCACCCCCTCCCTCACCCCCTCCCTCACCCCCTCCCTCACCCCCTCCCTCACCCCCTCCCTCACCCCCTCTCTCACCCCCCCTTTCACCCCCCCTTTCACCCCCCCTTTCACCCCCCCTTTCACCCCCCCTTTCACCCCCCCTTTCACCCCCCCTTTCACCCCCCCTCGCTCACCCCCCCTCGCTCACCCCCCCTCGCTCACCCCCCCTCGCTCACCCCCCCTCGCTCACCCCCCCTCGCTCACCCTCCCATCGCTCTCTCACACCCTCACTCACTTTCTCACCCTCACCCTCACCCTCACCCTCACCCTCACCCTCCCACCCTCCCACCCTCCCACTCTCCCACTCTCCCACTCTCCCACTCTCTCACCCTCGCTCATTCTCTCGCCCTCGCTCATTCTCTCGCCCTCGCTCATTCTCTCGCCCTCGCTCATTCTCTCGCCCTCGCTCATTCTCTCGCCCTCGCTCATTCTCTCGCCCTCGCTCATTCTCTCGCCCTCGCTCATTCTCTCGCCCTCGCTCATTCTCTCGCCCTCGCTCATTCTCTCGCCCTCGCTCATTCTCTCGCCCTCGCTCATTCGCTCGCCCTCGCTCATTCGCTCGCCCTCGCTCATTCGCTCGCCCTCGCTCATTCTCTCGCCCTCGCTCATTCGCTCGCCCTCCCTCATTCGCTCGCCCTCCCTCGCTCGCCCTCCCTCGCTCGCCCTCCCTCGCTCGCCCTCCCTCGCTCGCCCTCCCTCGCCCTCCCTCTCTCACCCTCACTCTCTCACCCTCACTCTCTCACCCTCACTCTCTCACCCTCACTCCCTCACTCATTCTCTCACCCTCATTCTCTCACCCTCATTCTCTCACCCTCACCCTCTCACCCTCACCCTCTCACCCTCACCCTCTCACCCTCACCCCCTCTCTCCCTCACCCTCCCTCACCCTCTCTCCCTCACCCTCCCTCACCCTCTCTCCCTCACCCTCCCTCACCCTCTCTCCCTCACCCTCTCTCACCCTCTCTCTCTCACTCTGTCACCCTTTCTCTCACCGTCACTCCCTCGCTCACCCTCCCTCGCTCACCCTCCCTCGCTCACCCTCCCTCGCTCACCCTCCCTCGCTCACCCTCCCTCGCTCACCCTCCCTCGCTTTCTCACCCTCACCCCCCTCCCTCACTCTCCCACTCTCGCCCTCTCCCACTCTCTCGCCCTCTCCCACTCTCTCGCCCTCTCCCACTCTCTCGCCCTCTCCACTCTCGCCCTCTCCCACTCTCTCGCCCTCTCCCACTCTCTCGCCCTCTCCCACTCTCTCGCCCTCTCCCACTCTCTCGCCCTCTCCCACTCTCTCGCCCTCTCCCACTCTCTCGCCCTCTCCCACTCTCTCGCCCTCTCCCACTCTCTCGCCCTCTCCCACTCTCTCGCCCTCTCCCACTCTCTCGCCCTCTCCCACTCTCGCCTCTCCCTCTCTGCCCTCTCCACTCTCTCGCCCTCTCCCACTCTCTCGCCCTCTCCCACTCTCTCGCCCTCTCCCACTCTCTCGCCCTCTCCCACTCTCTCGCCCTCTCCCACTCTCTCGCCCTCTCCCACTCTCTCGCCCTCTCCACTCTCTCGCCCTCTCCCACTCTCTCGCCCTCTCCCACTCTCTCGCCCTCTCCCACTCTCTCGCCCTCTCCCACTCTCTCGCCCTCTCCCACTCTCTCGCCCTCTCCCACTCTCTCGCCCTCTCCCACTCTCTCGCCCTCTCCCACTCTCTCGCCCTCTCCCACTCTCTCGCCCTCTCCCACTCTCTCGCCCTCTCCCACTCTCTCGCCCTCTCCCACTCTCTCGCCCTCTCCCACTCTCTCGCCCTCTCCCACTCTCTCGCCCTCGCTCACTCTCTCGCCCTCGCTCACTCTCTCGCCCTCGCTCACTCTCTCGCCCTCGCTCACTCTCTCGCCCTCGCTCACTCTCTCGCCCTCGCTCATTCGCTCGCCCTCGCTCATT
>NW_026728366.1:0-81479 GCF_030684315.1 Stegostoma tigrinum
ATCAATGTAACAGAGGAAGAGGTGGGGTTCGGGGCCAGTGTAGGTGCGGAAGAGGGACTGTTCCACGTAACCTACAAAGAGGCAGGCATAGCTTAGGCTCATGCGGGTACCCGTGGCCACCCCCTTTGTCTGTAGGAAGAGGGAGGAATTGAAAGCGAAGTTGTTGAGGGTGAGGACGAGTTCGGCTAAGTGGTTGAGGGTGTCGGTGGAGGGGAATGGTTGGGCCTGCAGGACAGGAAGAGGTGCAGGGCCTTTAGGCCATCTGTATGGGGAATGCAGGTATATAGGGACTGGATGTCCCTGGTAAAGATGAGGTGTTGGGGACCAGGGAATTGGAAGTTCTGGAGAAGGTGGAGGGCGTGGGTGGGGTCACGGACGTAGGTAGGGAGTTCCTGGACCAAGGGGCAGAACATGGATTCAAGATGGGTGTAGATCGGTTCACTAGGGCAGGAGCAGGCGGAGACAATGAGTCAAGCAGGGCAGGCGGGTTTGTGTCTTTTAGGAAGTAAGTTAAAGATTCATTTGGTTTGTTAATGAAAAATTAAGTTCATCTGGCGTCTTTGAGTTATTTTTTGAAGAAACTTACATGGATAGCAGCAGGAAGACCTGGGGCAGGGTTCAGGAAGGGGGCTACATCGGGGCCTAACAACCAAGACTCTCGCATGTGGATCTGGCTGCTGTGATCAGTGGGGCTGGGGGCCCAGTTCAGAACCAGGAACAGCACAGAGGCCTGTGATTTCAGGCTTTAACCCTGCCTGGGTGTATATCTACATAGACGATTAAAGGTGGTGGAACACACTGCGACAGTTGGTCATGAAGCATACAGTATCCTAAACTTTATTAATGCAGGGCATAGAGTAAAGAACAAGCTGATGCTGAGCTTGTAAAAGATACCAGTTACACCGGAGATGAAATACTGTGTCCAGTTCCAGGCAACACAGTTTAGGAAGAATATGAAGGCACTGGAAAGAATGCAGAAATGATTCATGCAATTAGTACAAGGGATAAGGATTTTTCTTTTGGATTTTGTTTGGCACAGACTCAGTTGGCCAAAGGGCTTTTTTCTGTACTGTAGACCTCTGACTCTATGAGGAACTGCAAGTACATGGATAGGTTGGGCAAGCTGGAACTGTTTTCATTGGAGAAGAGAAGGTTGAGAGACAGTTTGATTGAGATTTACATTGAGAATCATTGTGGGTCTGGACAGAAAACAGAGAGAGAAATTGTTCCCAGTGATGGAAGAATGGGGGACAGAGGGCACCAGTTTAAGGTGATTAAAGAGAAGCAATGGTGACATGAGAAACATCTTCACATAGTGAGTGGTCAGGATCTGGAAGGTAACAGCCTGAGTATGTTCTGGGGGCAGATTCAATTCAGGCTTTCAAAAGGGATTGGATCATTATTTCAAAAGGAAAAACGTATCAGGTTATGGGGACCTCACTGAATTGTTTCTTCAGAGGGCCAGCACAGACACAATGGGAGGGCCCAATGACCTGTTGCAACCAATCTGGAATTCTAAATGACATGGGGGAGGGGAGGGGGGTGGAAGAGGTTGTCGCACTATTTGAGGGAGAAGCTGCTTGAGATCAGCAGCTTTCATCTAATTCTAAGTGATTTTGAAATTACACAGCACCTCCACAGCACGTTAACATGTGCAGTTTGACAGATAATTGGACATTAAAATGCTGTTCAATGTGAGAGTCCCAGGGATGGCCTGAGCCTTCAAGAGGACCAATCTGATCTCTCCTCCTCTTCCTGTATCCTGTCAGATATTCACCTGGAATTAGAGAAAGATAACATCAGTGTTGCTGCACATGTTCTTCATTCACACCATCCTCTAGACCTTTCCCAATATTAATTCATAAAAGGTGGGTCTGGCTAAACAATACTGTTTTACAGCAGCTTTTGATGCACTCGTTATGAAGGTACCATTCATCAGGGGCAAAGGTTCTGAATTTCTGGTCATGCTGCCCATTCAAACTTACTTTGAACACTGCAGCAGTTAAAACAATTTGTATTGATCAGCTTTCTGGGCCTGGCAATAAGTGCTTTATATTCTGATTCCACCATGGAAAAGAAGTTCCAGCATTTACACTCACTGTTTCAGAAGATGTGTACAGTTTTATGTCATGCTGCATTTTAACTTACTTTAGTCGTGAAGGTACATCTCCCTTTCTTGTGCATTTAAAGTCCTTCAAAGTTTTTCATACACTAATGTCCACTTTGGGACCCTGACCTCTCTGGAGACTAGTTACTAAAGAACCTGCTGAGATGAGGAAAATATTAACTTTAATTGAGAGCCATCTTCTGGTGGTTTCATCTTACCACAAGGCTGCATAAGGCAATAGCTGGGTGGTTGTTTTTAGCTGGATGTTGAACCAACCAAAGAACCCTTCTCTGTACTGACGGTCCTAATCACACTCTGAGGGAGAAGATGATGTGGCCCTGCATTACTTCCTCTAATAATGAGTATCTCATTAGCATATCACCAAGGAACACTGAACCCCTTCAAATATGTCTCCATACCTTTGTCAGAGGGGCCCCCAACAAATCTGGTGGATTTTTTTCAAGGAGGTGACCACATATAGATGAGGGCAGGGCAGTTGAATGTAGTTTATATAGATTTCAGCAAGGCCTTGGACAAGGTCCTGTATAGGAAACTGATGACGGTAAAAGTTTGTGGGATCCAGGATAACTTTGCAAGTTGGAACCAAAGTTGGCCTAGTGGTAAGAAACAGAGGGTGGTGGCAAAAGGCTGTATATCTGACTGGAAGGCAATGTCCAGTGGCCTACCACAGGGAGCAATACTGGGCCCCTTATTGTTTATGATGTATATAAACTATTTAAATGAGAATATGGAGCAATGATAAGCAAGTTGCAGATGATCAAGATTGTTCTTGTGGTTGATAGTGCAGATGAAGGTCTCAGATTTACAGCGTGATACAAGCAGATTGGTCAAGTGGGCATTTCAGTTGCAGATAGACTTTAACCCAAAGAAAACTTGAGGTGATGCACTGTAGAAGAAGGAACAAGACAAGGGAGTACTCGAATGTCAGGACGCGAGAAAGCTCAGAGGAACAGTGGGATCTTGGAGTGCTTTTCTATAGATTCTTGAAGGTGGCAGAACAAGTTAATAAGGTAGTTAAGAAGGCAATGGGGCACTTGCCTTTGTCAGTCGTGGTATAGATTACAAGAACAAAAGGTTTTGTTGGATCCTTATGGTCTTTAAGTTCGGCCACAGCTGGAGTACTGTGTGCAGTTCTGGTCGCCACACTAAAGGAAGGATATGATTACACTGGAATGGGTGCCAAGGAGTTTTACTGGGATGTTGCCTGAGATGGTTTCAGCGATGAAGAGAGGGTGCATAAGCTCAGGTTGCATCTTTTGAGCAGAGCATATTGAGGGAAGATCCTGACAGAGGTGTGTAAGGTTATGAGGATCATCAACAGAGAGAATAGAAAGCAGCTGTTCCCTTTAGTCAAAGGGTCAGAAATAAGGGGCTTCACTTTAAAGTGAAAAGCAGGATATTTAGAAGGGAGTTGAGGAAAATCCATCTCATCCAGAAGGTGATAGGGACGTCTGGAGTGCACTGCCTGGGAGGGTAGTTGAGGAAGAAATTTCACAACGTTTCAAAGTACTTGGATGATCACTTTAAGTGTCATAACATTCAAGTCTAATGGGCCTCGTGCTGCAGAGTGGGACTCATATGGATAGGGTGATACAGACTCAAAGGGCCTCTGCTGTTCTGTATGATTCTATGACTCCCAATTTCTGGAAAGTTTTAATAGGAATAACTGCTGGGAAAGTTTCTCTCTTCTACCCTAACATGTGGTTTGCCAATCTTCCCTCTGAAGAAGCTGTGTGAACCCTGTGAGCTCTGTCAGATCTTAATAGGCTGAATTCTCTGATTGGAGAATTGACAGACAACTCCAATTGAAGGATCAGGCTAACATCTGGATCCCTGAATGAACAAAGTGTCTCTGAACTGACTGACTAGATTGATGGCTGCCCTTACCGTAGAGAAGGTCTCCTCTGTCTACAAGCTGTCCCAATGCACCCCCACCGTTTTCAGTTTGAACCAGGTCAGAATGTGATCTGGGATAGTAGGAGCTGTAGATGCTGGAGAATCTGAGATAACAAGGTGTAGAGCTGGACGAACACAGCAGGCCAAGCAGCATCAGAAGAGCAGGAAGGCTGACGTTTCGGGCCTAGACCCTTCTTCAGAAATGGAAACTTTTTCTGAAACCTTTCTGCTGCTCGGCCTGCTGTGTTCATCCAACTCTACACCTTGTTATCTCAGATTGTGATCTGGTCTGTTTCACTACTTGTCCATTATGAGCCTGCCCTCCAATCCAAGCTCTCTCCTGCCCGGTGGGGTCCTGGCAGGTTTGACCGATAATTGGATGTAAAAATTCAGTTTAATTTGAGACACACAAACTGTTTGGGAGGATCAAACCCATCAGCTGGTCTCTCCTTTACCTCCTAAATCCGCTCAAAATCTCCCATTAATCTCTGTTCCCTGTTTTTGGACATCAGCAGGCCAGTAAACTCACCCACAAAACACTGGGATCTTCGCCAACTTTTTGGGTGCACGACGGCTCAGTGGGCTAGCACTGCTGCCTTACACTGCCAGGGTTCTGGCTTTGATTCCACCCTTGGGTGACTGTCCTTGTGGAGTTTTCATACTCTCCCAGTGTCTGTCTGAGATGTCGATGTGCAGGTTAGGTGGATTGGCCATGCTAAATAGCCCGTAGTGTCCAGGGGTGTGTGGGTTACAGGGGTATAGGTCTGGCTGGGATGCTATGTGGGTTGGCGTGGACTTGTTGAGCTGCAGGACCTGTTTCCACAGTGTGGGGATTCTTTGGCTTGTTTTGTACATGCTTCTTCCTGTGACATGGAGCTGGGAAGTAATCTTTCTCACAAAAATGGTTGATTCACATGCTCTTCCTGCCTGCTTTGTTTTCATAGGGCTCTCCCCCACTTTTAAAATTAACATTTTTGGTCCCGGTTCCCCGTTACCCCAAGCCTCTGATCAATTTGTCTTCCTTAGCTCAGCTAAATTGCCTTTTTTTAGTGTTAAATCATCCTTTGACTATGAGTGGTCAGACAATGCTTCATCCGAGAAAACTGAAATAAATCCATCCACACTTTCTCATTCTGAAGAAGAGTCACTGGAACTTGAAACATTAACTCTGCTTTCGGTCCATAAATGCTGTCAGACCTGTTGAGTTTCTCCGGCAAGTTCTCTTTTTGCTTCAGATTTCTTGTATCCACAATTCTTTGTTTTACCATCTAACCTGCTACTCGATTGAGACCTGCAACCAGATGTAATGGCAGAATCTTCCATGTTGTTCATTCATTTGCTGCCAACATGTAATATGCTTGCTCTTGTTATGCTGCTGAAGGCTGTTTAAAGAGTCAGAGAGTCAATTGCGACCGACAGGGGGCTGCAAGATCATCGATCATAGAATCTCTACAGTCTAGACACAGGCCCTTTGGCTCACAAGTTCACACCGGCCCTCAGAGCATCACCCTAATCTACACCTCCGTGGGCACGATGGCCAATTTAGCATTCCACATCTTTGGACTGTGGGAGGAAACCGGAGCACCCGGTGGAAACCCATGCAGACACTGGGAGAATGCAGACTTCACACAGCCTGAGGGTGGAATCAAACCCAGGTCCCTGATGCTGTGAGGCAGCAGTGCTGACCCCCGAGCGACTGTGCCGCCTCAGGTCCAAGACCCAGAAAACAGCCCATCTACATCAATACTGGAAAAATGTCATCCCAGGAAGAAATCAGATGGGCTCAATAATTTGAAAGAACAACTCCATTTGATTGGTCAGCCTGTGAGAGTGATGGCCTCAAAACTCTCCCCTTAATCCCCAAACTTTCTCCCGTGTCTGGTCTTGCCCTGGCAGTCCTGTTTCCTTTAACTGGGTGAATGCAAACCTTCAGATAAGTGAACTGCCTTCATGTGACTGGAAGGAAAATGTGCATTTGTATGGCACCTGCACCAGTGTGGAACCTTCCCAATTCTGAGGTAGAATCACTGCTGTAATGTTTGAAATATGGCAACCAATTTGTGCATGGCTAGTTCCCACAAAAGTGACCCTGACCACCTAATCTCTTGAGTGTTAAATATTTGTCGGGAAAAAGGAGAACTTCCCTGTTCTTGTAGGAGAAGGAGGAGCTTAGAGTAGATCATACTACCCTTGTGCTTGCTCTGCCTTTGAAATATTCTAGTCCCTAGTTAAACATAGTCTAATGTTCCATCACATGCTGACTGTCAACCTGACCCTTATCCTGATACCCACGTCCACCTAAATCCTAACCATCACACTTACCCTCATCCTCACTGTGACCCTCACCCTAACCTTGTTCCTCACCCTGACCCTCAACCAGACCCTTGCACCCTAAAAGTTGGTTGGGGCTTATGTTTATAGTCAATGGGCTGTTGACCCTGAATCTCTGAGATGACTGGATCTCTGAAGTCCTCGGGAACCTGTTGTTGTATTCCAAGGGATCCTGTGCCCTTATTTTTAGGAGATAAGGAAAGTGCTGAGCGCTCTTTCTCCTTTCAGATCTACCGAAGGTGTTGGCTCATCTTCAAAACATCATCCAGCAAAGGACCCCGAAGATTAGAGAAATATCCTGATGAGAAAGCAGCCAATCTCAAAGCGAGTCCCAAGGTAAAAATGAGGGTGACCTCATAATCCTCACCCTGACTCTGGCTGTCTGTCACACTCTCTCTCTCTCTCTCTCTCTCTCTCTCTCTCTCTCTCTCTCTCTCTCTCTCTCTCTCTCTCTCTCTCTCTCTCTCACACACACACACTCTCTCACTCTCACAGTCTCTCTCAGTCACTCTCACTCTCACTCTCACTCTCTCTCACTCAACTTCTCCTTCTGTCACTCTGTGTCTGTCTCTGTTTTGAGTACAAAAGTTGGCAAGGCATGTTGCAGCTGTGTAAGACTTTAGTTAGACAATATTTGGGGTATTGTGTGCAGCTCTGACCACCACACTGCAGAAGGGATTTGGATGCTTTGGACAGGATGCAAAATAGATTTACCAGGATGTTGTCTGGATGGAAGTGTGTTGGTTATGAGGACAGGTTGGATAAACTTGCATTGTTTTCACTAGAGCTTCAGGTATTGTTAGAAGTATGTAAGAGTATGAGAGGCGTAGATAGTGTCTTTTTTCCAGGGTGGAAATGTCAGATACTGGGGAGCACAGCACTGATGAACACAGCAGGCCAGGCAGCATCTTAGGAGCACAAAAGCTGACGTTTCGGGCCTAGACCCTTCACGATGTTTTGATTTTTCTTTGGATTCAGGATTTCAAATTGCCTAATTCAGCTTTCCAAAGAAAGAGGGAGAGGGACAATAGAGAACTGCAGCCCAATTAGCATACCAACTTTGAGGAATCTGTCTTGAGGCAGCCTCAAACATTAAAAAAGGCATAGCATGATTAAAACCAGTCAACATAGTCTTAAGACAGAGAAGTAAAATGTGAGAGGAACTGCTGGCAGCATCTGTGGAGAGAGAAACAGAGTTGATGTTTTGAGTCCAATGACCCTTCTTCAGAACTGTCATCTTGTGCCATTTATTGCAAGGAAAATGGAATGTAAAATCAGGGATTTGAATTGTAGATTTACATATGAAGTATCATGTACAGTGCTGGCTTCCATATGTTTTAAAGAAAAGTAATGTACTTGCATTGGAAGGAGCTTGGCAAGGGTATACATGGTTGATATTGACGACAAAGGCTTGCCTGATGGGGAGTTCTGAACAGGTTAGGCCTGCATCAGCTGCAGTTTAGAAGGAAGGGAATGGGTCTCGTTGAAACATTGGAGATCCTGACAGACTGAGGGTGGATACTGGGGAGATGTTTCCTCTTACGAGGGACACAAGATCAAGAGAACACTTTAAAAATTTTAAAAAGTTTAAAAATTAGGCATTTTCCCATTTTAACCAGAGATGAGGGGGAAATTCCTTCCCCTGAGGGTTGTGAACCTTTGGAAATCGCTTTCCTGGGAGCAGTGGGGAGGTTGGGTCATTAAACATATTCATGTTGACAGATTTTTGACCAAGGAGGGAGTCAAAGATTATAGGGGACAGGCAGGAAAATAGAGATGGGACAACAACCAGACCATTGAGATCCTATTGAAAAGCAGAATAGGCTCAAAGAAATAAATGGCTTACTCTTGCTGCAAACCCCTATTATGTTCCTCATTTAGCAGCCAATCACTCAAGCAGCATTTCCCATTGCCTGTTTGTTGACTCAATGCTTGATCAGCAATGCTACAGCCTAATACAGCTCAGTGCCTGCGTTACCACCTGAACCTGAGGCCACGGTGCCTTGCACTGGGTTCCAGATGCCAACCACGAAGCCACTCACTTTTTTCTGAGGTCAATATGAATTTCTTTCTGCATGAGTGCAGGTGTTGATGGTACCTGCTCTGCCATTCTGACTGAAGGTGCCACCTTCTTGGCTATACTCGCTGACCTTCTCTCCACCATGAACAAGTGGATGGTTCCTTCTTTGGCGGCTCCTCAGCCAGCTAGTGATGTGACAGTACAGGAGGCACCCATTGCCCAGCTACCCAACTGTGCTTGTCAGCGTCATCACATTTCCCAAAACCAGAGCCTCGTAAAAAAGACTCCAGTTTCCTTTCTTGCTCGATCTCTCTCTCTCCCTCCGTCTCCAATGTTCTGTTTCCCCCTCTCTGTTTGATCTCACTCTGTCTCCCTCTCTCTCTCTCTCTCCATTTCACTATAGCTCTGTCTCACTCTTCTGTTTCTCTGTCTCATACTTTGCCTGTCGTCCTCTTCCTTCATTTGGTAAATTTGCATCACTTCCCTCCCCCGTCTCCCCCCCCTCCCCCCCTCCCCCCTTCCCCCCCTTCCTCCCTCTCGCGCTCTCTCTCCCCCTCTCGCTCTCGCGCTCTCTCTCCCCCTCTCGCTCTCGCGCTCTCTCTCCCCCTCTCGCTCTCGCGCTCTCTCTCCCCCTCTCGCTCTCGCGCTCTCTCTCCCCCTCTCGCTCTCGCGCTCTCTCTCCCCCTCTCGCTCTCGCGCTCTCTCTCCCCCTCTCGCTCTCGCGCTCTCTCTTCCCCCTCTCGCTCTCGCGCTCTCTCTCCCCCTCTCGCTCTCGCGCTCTCTCTCCCCCTCGCTCTCGCGCTCTCTCTCCCCCTCTCGCTCTCGCGCGCTCTCCCCCTCTCGCTCTCCCCCTCTCGCTCGCTCTCCCCCTCTCGCTCGCTCTCCCCCTCTCGCTCGCTCTCCCCCTCTCGCTCGCTCTCCCCCTCTCGCTCGCTCTCCCCCTCTCGCTCGCTCTCCCCCTCTCGCTCGCTCTCCCCCTCTCGCTCGCTCTCCCCCTCTCGCTCGCTCTCCCCCTCTCGCTCGCTCTCCCCCTCTCGCTCGCTCTCCCCCTCTCGCTCGCTCTCCCCCTCTCGCTCTCTCTCCCCCTCTCGCTCTCTCTCCCCCTCTCGCTCTCTCTCCCCCTCTCGCTCTCTCTCCCCCTCTCGCTCTCTCTCCCCCTCTCGCTCTCTCTCCCCCTCTCGCTCTCTCTCCCCCTCTCGCTCTCTCTCCCCCTCTCTCTCCCCCTCTCGCTCTCTCTCCCCCTCTCGCTCTCTCTCCCCCTCTCGCTCTCTCTCCCCCTCTCGCGCTCTCTCCCCCTCTCGCGCTCTCTCCCCCTCTCGCGCTCTCTCCCCCTCTCGCGCTCTCTCCCCCTCTCGCGCTCTCTCCCCCTCTCGCGCTCTCTCCCCCTCTCGCGCTCTCTCCCCCTCTCGCGCTCTCTCCCCCTCTCGCGCTCTCTCCCCCTCTCGCGCTCTCTCCCCCTCTCGCGCTCTCTCCCCCTCTCGCGCTCTCTCCCCCTCTCGCGCTCTCTCCCCCTCTCGCGCTCTCTCCCCCTCTCGCGCTCTCTCCCCCTCTCGCGCTCTCTCCCCCTCTCGCGCTCTCTCCCCCTCTCGCGCTCTCTCCCCCTCTCGCGCTCTCTCCCCCTCTCGCGCTCTCTCCCCCTCTCGCGCTCTCTCCCCCTCTCGCGCTCTCTCCCCCTCTCGCGCTCTCTCCCCCTCTCGCGCTCTCTCCCCCTCTCGCGCTCTCTCCCCCTCTCGCGCTCTCTCCCCCTCTCGCGCTCTCTCCCCCTCTCGCGCTCTCTCCCCCTCTCGCGCTCTCTCCCCCTCTCGCGCTCTCGCGCTCTCTCGCGCTCTCGCGCTCTCTCCCCCTCTCGCGCTCTCGCGCTCTCTCCCCCTCTCGCGCTCTCGCGCTCTCTCCCCCTCTCGCGCTCTCGCGCTCTCTCCCCCTCTCGCGCTCTCGCGCTCTCTCCCCCTCTCGCTCTCGCGCTCTCTCCCCCTCTCGCTCTCGCGCACTCTCCCCCTCTCGCTCTCGCGCACTCTCCCCGCTTCTGTTTAATCTCCCACAGTCTTGATCTCTTTGCCTCTGTTTCTTTTTCTGTCTATCTGCCCTACCTCCCCCTCATCTCTCATTCTCTCTCTATCTATCTATATCTCACTCTCTCTATCAATCTATATCTCTCTCTCTGTCTATCTCTCACTCTGATGTTTTCTCCATGCCCAGGTGACCGAGATCAGCAATGTTAAAAATGTTACCCGCTTACCAAAGGACACTAAGCGCCAGGCTGTAGCCCTCATCTTCACCGATGACACATCCCGCACCTTTACCTGTGATTCAGGTATGACACGGGCACACTGTGAATGCGACACGCATAACCTGTGAGTATGACATGCATAAACTGTGAGTACAACACACGTAAACTGTGAATGTGACACACACAGAGTGTGAGTACAACACAAAGTGTGAGCATGGTACATGTACGCTGTGGGTGCAACATGCCTACGCTGTGGCTTTGATCCAGGTACACTGAGTACAGCACAGGTCACTGTGAATATGATCCAGCAATGTTGTACATGGAACACAGGTAAACTGTGATTACGACACAGATACAATGTGACTATGACACAGGTATGGTGTTAGTGTGACAGAGGTACCTTGAGAGTACAATAAGATCCCCCACACAGATGGGACAGGGCAGCAGGGCAAAATCACAGAACATACAACCTTACCCGCATTAAACAGAATTAACATTTAGGTCATTGTGTGTGGGATCCGTACCCCGGTGAGAGTCTGTGTGTGTGTGTGTGTGTGTGTGTGTGTGTGTGTGTGTGTGACCTGTACCCCAGTGAGTGTGTGTGTGTGTGAGAGAGAGAGAGAGAGGCCCTGTACCCCAAAGAGGGTCAGTGTGTGTGTGGTGTGTGAGATACCCACGCTTTCCAAATAAACTGCTCTCTTTATGGTGTATAGGTTCCTGAGGGAAGAATCCATGCTGATGTGAAATTCTGTCCAAAAATGGGTCATTTCAGATGAGAGACCACAAGTGCTATTGATGATGTGAGACCTGAATCTGACTTTGGGTGACATTTAGCAGGAGCTGGATGTCAACAGAAACCAATGGGTGTGTGCGAGTCAGTGCCTATGGATTGTACCCCTATGACAATGTACCCTGCAAAGGTGGCGTTTGTCGTTCTCTTTACGGAGGTATGTTTTGTGATTTAATGTTTAGAGAATAGTGTAACTGATCATACCGATTGCTCACAGAGCTGGAAGCTGAGGAATGGTACAAAATTCTCTCCATGGAATGTCTCGGGGCAAGACTTAACGATATCACCCTGGGTGAGCCAGACCTACTTGCTGCTGGTGTTATGTGTGAGCAAAACGGTGAGAATCTCAGAATCAATCAGTCAAAACATTGTGAGTTTATGTAAGTGTGTGTGCGTGCGCGCGTGTGTGTGTGTTTGTGGTTTATCTTTGTTTATTGGTTGTGGGTGTCACTGCCTAAGCAAGCTGTTCATGCCCATCTCTGCCCACGCCAAGTATTTATTGCCCATTCTTAATTACCGTTACAGACCAGGCCACACCCCTCAAACTGTTTTAAGAAGGGTAGCCTAGACCCTAACTTTTTCTTATTTTAAAGGTAGATGTGATGTGATTGGTCAAACTACACTGTGTTAAGCAAAACACAATTTATTTAAACACTGTGTTAAAATACAAACAAAAGAAAGGATTTAGAGTAACATAACTTTTGGAAACTTCTACCAAATAATAAATACAGTACCTATTATTAATTAGCTACTCCAATAATGAAACATCATATAGCACACCTCTAGGCAAAAAGGTAAATTCAGACACCGATTCTTACATGCAATTCTCTAATCCAGGAAGAAACAACATCAAGAGATTTTAGAGAAAGTGGCAGCTAGGAATCATTCACTGAAGCTTCTGAGACCCCAAACAGCTTCTGATGCTATGGCTTAAAAATAAAAACCTGGCCTCTGACAGCATAGCCATATACATGGGGTAATCCAGCAGACTGTAGACCACTGAGTCCACTGAGTCTCATATTGGTGTTTGGGAAGCTATTGAAGAGAATTCTTAGGCGTAGGATTTGCGCACATGTGGAAAAGCATGGCCTAATTAGAGACAGTGAGCATGGCTTTGTGCGGGGAACGTCGTGTCTTCCTAACTTGATTGAGTTTTTTGAGGAGGCGACAAATGTGATTGATTAGGGGAGAGCATTGGATGTTCTTTACATGAATTTAAGTCAGGCTTTCGACAAGGTCCCTCATGGTAGGCTCATCCAGAAGATGAAGGTACATGGGATTCACGATGACTGGCCGCGTGGATTCAGAATCGGCTCGCCCATAGAAGACAGAAGGTAATGTTGGGAAGGTGTTTTTCAGGCTGGAGCTCATTGCCTAGTGGTGCTCTGCAGGGATCCATCCTGGGACGCCTGCTGTTTGTGATATGTATAAATAACCTAGGTGAAAATGTAGATAGGTGGGTTAGTAAATTTGCAGACTATACAAAGGTTGGTGAAGGTGTGGATAGTGTAGAAGGTTGTTAAAGTATACAGCGGGATATAACTCAGTTGCAGATATTGGTGAAGAAATGGCAGTTGGAGTTTAATTTGGGTGAGTGTGAGGTGCTGCACTTTGGGAGATCAAATTTTAAGGAAAAGCATGCAGTTAATGGCAAGACCCCGAACGGCATTGATGTACAGAAAGATTTATGTCCGTAGCTCCCTGAAAGTAGCCATGCAAATAGATAGGGTGGTATGCCATGCTTCCCTTCATTGGTCAGTATATCGAGCACAAGAGTCAGGAAGTTGTGTTGCTGCTTTATCAGACTTTAGTTAGGCCATGTTTAGAGTATTGAGCTCAATTCTGGTTTCCAAATTACAGGAAGAATATAGAGGCCTTGGAGAGGGTGCAAAAGAGGTTTACCAGAATTCTAGGATAATAAAATGTGAGGCTGGATGAACACAGCAGGCCAAGCAGCATCTCAGGAGCTCCTGAGATGCTGCTTGGCCTGCTGTGTTCATCCAGCCTCACATTTTATTATCTTGGAATCTCCAGCATCTGCAGTTCCCATTATCTCCTTTACCAGAATTCTGTCTGGGTTAGAGGATATGAGCTATAAAGGAGAAGCTGGACTAACTCGGTTATCATCTCTGGAGTAGTGGATGCTGAGGGAAAACCTGATAGATGTTTATAAAATTGAGACTCATATATAGAGTTGACAGTCAGAATCATTTCCCTGAATTGAAGTAGCTAATACTAGAGGGCATGCATTTACTGTAACGGGGAAAGTTCAAAGTAGATGTCAAGGGCAATTTTTTTACAGAGTGTTAGGAGTCTGGAGTGCACTGCCAGGGCTGGTGGTGGAGGCCTTTACAAATTTTCTTCAAAAAGAACTAGGACAAAATAACCTTTTAAACTGACATCATCATCACATTACCCTTGAGAAAGTAGTGGTGAAGCGTCTTTTTTAATTGCTACAGTGTTCCTAGGTAAGAATACACAACCTACTGTTAGAAAAGGAGTTCCAGGATCTTGATCGTGAGATGCTAGAATCTGTACCTAATGTCTTAAATTTCAATAAAGACAAACAGAGGTGTATGAAGACACAGTTAGCTAAGGTGGAATTGAAAATGGTTAGAAGTTAAGATGCTTAAAAAGAAGTCGTTTAGGAGATATTTTGAAAAGTAACAAAAGATGACTCCATTGAGAAAGAAAGGCTCTGCAAGTCAGATGAACCAACTAGCTAAGGAAGTTGGTATCCTTTCAAAGAAAAGATATGTGATGCTGAAAGGATTAATGATAGGTCAGAAAGTAATGCAGAAAGAAGTTAAGAATCACTGAGGAGAACAAAGAGGGATAAGATCAAGTATTTGAGGAAACTGGAAAGAAATACAAAGTTCACAGTAATGGCATCAAACAGTAGATAGAGAAAAAGGGTAATTTAAGTGAGTGTTGGTGCCTTTAGATGGTGAGTGTGGTTAATGAATCCTGGGACGTAAGGAAATGGCAGAGGCTTTGAACAAGTACTTGGCATCGATTTTTCACAATACAAGACATAAAAGCACCCTGAGAATAGGAAGAGAAGAGGGAGGGAAAGAACCTACAATAATCATGAACATTTGAGAAAAATTACTGGGCAAAATAATAGGCCTGAAGACTGACAATTCCCCTGTACATACAACATAGAACATTACAGCACAGTACAGGCCCTTCAGCCCTCGATGTTGTGCCGACCTGTCATACCGATCTCGAGCCCATCTAACCTACACTGTTCCATGTACGTCTATATGCTTATCCAATGACGATTTAAATGTACCTAAAGTTGGTGAATCTACTACCATTGCAGGCAAAGCGTTCCATTCCCTTACTACTCTGAGTAAGGAAACTACCTCTGACATCTGTCCTATATCTTTCATCCCTCAATGTAAAGCTATGCCCCCTCGTGCTTGCCGTCCCCATCCTAGGAAAAAGGATCTCCCTATCCACCCTATTTAACCCTCTGATTATTTTATATGTTTCAATTAAGTCACCTCTCAACAGTCTTCTCTCTAATGAAAACAGCCTCAAGTCCCTCAGCCGTTCCTTGTAAGACCTTCCCTCCATACCAGGCAACATCCTAGTAAATCTCCTCTGCACGCTTTCCAAAGCTTCCACATCCTCCTTTATAATGCAGTGACCAGAACTGTACACAATACTCCAAGTGCGGCCGCACCAGAGTTTTGTACAGCTTCACTGTAACCTCTTGGTTCCGGAACTCGATCCCTCTATTAATAAAAGCTAAAACACTGTATGCCTTCTTAACAGCCCTGTCAACCTGGGTGGCAACTTTCAAGGATCTGTGTACATGGACACTGAGATCTCTCTGCTCATCTACCTGTGACTTGCATCCTAGAGTCATAAAAAAAGAGGCTGCAGATTTAGGGGATGAAATGGTTGTAATTTTCCAAAATTCCCTAGATTCTGGAAAGTTCCTAGAAAATTGGAAATCTACAAGTATAACACCTCTGTTCAACAAAGGAAGCAGTCAAAGATGCTGGAGACTATTGACCTGTTGGTCAATTGGGAAAAAAATTTGAATACAGAAATAAAGGTGTAGTAATAAGATATTGAGAATCAGACAAAGTCAACAGAGTTTTGTGAAAAGGAAATTATTTTTGACAAATTTATTTGAATGCTTTAAGAATGTAATGAGAATGTAGGGGATACTGTTGATGTACAAACAGATGGAGATGCGTCGATAAATCCAGGTTGAGTGTGTTTGATATTGCATTGTCAGAAGTCATAAGGTGTCATGTAGAAAGGGGAGGCAATGGCATGTTGGGAATCTTACTGAATTGATAATCCAGAACCCCAGGTTAGTGTTCAGGGTATGTGGGTTGAATTCCCAACCTGACAGCTGGTGAAATGTCATTTCATTAATAAATCTGGAATGTAAAGTTAGCCTTTAGGAGGGATGACTGAGAAGTTATCATCATCCAGTTCATGAATGCTGTTTAGGGAAGGCAGTCCGCTGTCCTTGGAGTAGGGCACACAGCACACTGACGAGCTGAGCTTGCTGTGTCACGAACTCTCCCATACTGACAGCAGCTGCAGTTCCAGAGATCTGACGCTGAGTTTTGTGACAATTCTTCACAGATCCTTTCAGATCATCACAGATTCTCACTGTTCATTCACAGATCCTCATTGATCTTTACCAACTCTCACAACTTCCCACAGATCCTCCTGGATTTTCACAGATCATCATGAATCATGACAGGGTTTCACAAATTCTCAAAGATTCTCACATCATCACAGATCATCACAAATCTTCTCAGATTCTCAGAGATCCTCAAAGATCATCACAGATTGTCATATCACAGATCATCACAGATGCTCAGATTCTCACAGATCACACAGATTCCCAGAGATCCTCACAGGCTCTCAGATATTCTCACAGACCCTCTCACAGGTTCTCATAGGTTCGCGCAGATTCTCACAGAGCATCATGTCAAAGAACAAAGAAAATTACAGCACAGGAACAGGCCCTTCGGCCCTCCAAGCCTGCGCCGATCCAGATCCTCTATCTAAACCAGTTGCCTATTTTCCAAGGATCTGTATCCCTCTGCTCCCTGCCCATTCATGTATCTGTCTAGATACATCTTAAATGACGATATTGTGCCCATCTCTACCACCTCCGCTGGCAATGTGTTTCACGCACCCACCACCCTCTGCGTAGAGAACTTTCCGTGCATATCTCCCTTAAACTTTTCCCCTCTTATCTTGAAATTGTGACCCCGTAGTAATTCTGTCCCCAACTCTTGGAAGAAAGCCTCTTGCTGTCCACCCTGCCTATACCTCTGATGATTTTGTGGACCTCAATCAGGTCCCCCCTCAACCTCCGTCTTTCTAATGTAAATAATCCTAATCTACTCAACCTCTCTTCATAGCTAGCACCCTCCATACCAGGCAAAAATCCTGGTGAACCTCCTCTGCACCCTCTCCAAAGCATCCACATCTTTTTGTTAATGTGGCGACCAGAACTGTACGCAGTATTCCAAATGTGACCGAACCAAAGTCCTTTACAACTGTAAGATGACCCGCCAACTCTTGTACTCAATATCCCGTCTGATGAATGAAAGCATGCTGTATGCCTTTTTGACCACCCTATCAACCTGCGTTGCCACCTTCAGGGTACAATAGACCTGAACACCCAGATCTGTCTGTACATCAATTTTCCCCAGGGCTTTTCCATTTACTGTATAGTTCGCTCTTGAATTGGATCTTACAAAATGCATCACCTCGCATTTGCCTGATTGAAACTTCATCTGCTATTTCTCCATCCAACTCTCCAGTCTATCTATATTCTGCTGTAATCTCCGACAGTCCCCCTCACTATCTGCTACTCCACCAATCTTAGTGTCATCTGCAAACTTGCCAATCAGATCACCTATACCTTCCTCCAGATCATTTACGTATATCACAAACAACAGTGGTCCCAGCACAGATCCCTGTGGAACACCACTCGTCACAGTCCTCCAATTTGAGAAACTCCCTTCCGCTACTACTCTCTGTCTCCATTTGCCCCGCCAGTTCTCTATCCATCTAACTAGTACACCCTGGATGCCATGTGACTTTACTTTCTCCATCAACCTACCATGGGGAACCTTATCAAACACCTTACTGAAGTCCATGTATATGACATCTACAGCCCTTCCCTCATCTATCAACTTTGTTACTTCCTCAAAGAATTCTATCAAATTGGTAAGATGTGACCTTCCCTGCACTGCCATTGACAGTGTAATTGACAAATCATTCTAGATCAGCATTACAAATTCTGACAGATCTTCATAGATCATTTTGGATTTTTACAGATCACCACAATCTCACAGATCATCACATATCCTCACAGGTGCTGATCGTTGGATCCTATTTTGCAGAAGCTGGCTGCCATTTCTTTTCTTCATTAAAAACTTTTCATTTCACTGTCCTTTCTATCCTCCATTTGGGATCTTGTGGAGGGGTGTGGATGTCTCTGTGTCAATGTAGCTTGCATTGTTGTTATTGTTATTATTGAGGTGGCCAGCACTTTGTCCTGATTGGATTTTTGTCGTCTCCCTACAGAACGTTTCAATGTTTACCTCATCCCCTCCCCAAACTTGGATGTCTACGGAGAGTGTATGATGCAGATCACGCACGAGAACATCTACCTCTGGGATATACACAACACACGCAACAAACTGCTCAGCTGGCCGCTGTGCTCGCTGCGTAGATATGGCCGTGATAACACACGCTTCACCTTTGAGGCTGGACGGTAAGAACTTATCTCTGTGGAGAAGGAGGACTGGGGAGACTAGGAGAAGGCAAAGAAAGAGGGGAGAAGACATGAGGAAGGAGGGAACTGGCTGAGGGGGCAAAATGAGGCCCGGGGTATTGGGCAAAGCCATGGGGGAAGAGGGAAGGACAAAGACAACCTGCAAAGTTGCCCTGGAACTTTGAGCTTCCTCGCACCACATGAAGCACATGTATCTGACAAAGCATTTTCACCAAGAGAACTCTCAAGGAAAGATATGGCACCACCTAGATCTAGTCAAGTCTCTTAAACAAGCTGTGTCTGCAGTTTACAAGAAGAGTGATAGATAGATCAGAGGACTACATATCAATGGGTCTCACTTCTTTGGTAGGGAAATTATTGGAGAAAATTCTGAGGGAGAGAAATTTAGAGGAGCATGGTTTGATCAGAGATAGTCAGAAAAGCTTTATCAAAGGGAGATCATGCCTAACAAATCTGGTGGAATTTTTCGAGGAAGTGACTGAACGTTTGGATGAGGATAGGGCAGTTGATTCTGTTTATATGGATCTCAGCAAGCCCTTTGACAAAGTCCCTCATGGGAATCTGATAAACAAGGTAAAGCTCATGGGATCCAGAATAACTTGACAAATCAGATCCAAAATTAGTGGAGAGACAGAGGGTGGTGGTAGGAGGCTATTTATGTGGCTGGAGCATGGCATGCAGTGTGCAGCATCTACAAGATTCTGTGCTGCATCCCTAATTGTTTTTGATATTCATAAATGGTGTAGATGAGAACATGAGAGAGTTGCTATAGGTAACACAATGGGGAGCTGGAGGAACGCAGCAGGCCAGGCAGCATCAGAGGAGCAGGAAAGTTGGCGATTCAGGTTGGGACCCTTTTCAAAATGGGGAGGGTGAAGGGAGTTCAGAAATAAATAGAGAGAGGAGGGGTGGGGCTGGGGAAGATAGTTGGGATGGTGATAGGTGAGTGCAGGTAGGCGGAGGATGGGATTGGTCAGTGAGGTGGGAGGGGCAGGTAAGTGGGAGAGATAACAGAGGGATCAGGATGATAGGGTAAAGGAGGGAGGATTTAGGGTCACGAGGAGGGTAAGTGGAAGAGGCAAGGGGGGAGGAAGGGAGGAGAGAGGATTGTCTGGCTGAGGAGGGAGGGAGAGAGGGATGCTTGTGGATGTGAGGGAGGAGTGGTGTTATCGGGGAGAGGAGGTGTTGGTGGACAGGAGGAGACGTCAGGAGCAAATTGGGGCTGGGAGGATCAGGATGAGGAAGAGGATGGGGGATGGGGGCAGGAGTGGGGTCAGGATGTGGACAGGTGTGGGGAGTAGTGGGGCACCAGGGTGAGGAGGGTGGAATGTCTGTCTCTGTGGACATTGTTGTCTCTATGGCAATGTCTCCTCCAGCACTATGGATGCTGATGAACTCTCCAGTGCTCCCCCGAATGAATGATATCTTTGTGTTTTGCAGCTTGTGTGACACTGGGGAAGGATTGTTCACGTTCCAGACAAGGCAGGGGGAAGAGATTTATCAACGTGTTCACACAGCCACTCTGTGTATCGCGGAACAACACAAACTCAAGGTCCTGGACATGGAGAAGAACATGACAGTCAGTACAAGCTCTTTCCATAACATATAGAACATAGAACAGTACGGCACAGGGACAGGCCCTTCAGCCCACAATGTTGTGCCAAACATGGTGCCAAGTTAAATTAATTTCCTCTGCCTGCCCATGGTCCATAACCACCTGTTTCTTGGTTTCTGGATAAAAGCCCCTTAAACACCCGTGTCATATCTGCGTCCACCACTATTCCTGGCAATGTGTTCCAGGCACTACCACTCAATGTGTTTAGAAAATACTTGCCCCTCACATCTTGTTTGAATTTTCCCCCTCTTACATTAAATGCTCCCCTTCCAGAATTAGACAGTTGGACTCTGGCAAAAATATTCTGACTTTCAAGCATATTTATGTCTCTCATAATTTTATAAACTTATATTAGGTCTCCCCTCAGCCTGCACCACTCCAGAATATACAACACAAGTTTTTCTAGCATCTCCTTTATAGTTCATACACTTAAATCCAGGCAGCATCCTGGTAAACCTCTTCTGCACCCGCTACAAAACCTCTGTGTCCTTTCTGTAATGTGGCAAACAGAATTTAAATGCAGTATCCTAAATAATGCCTACCCAAAGTTTTATCAAGTTGTAACATGACTTCCTGACTCTTGTACTCAGTTCCCTGGCCAATAAAGGCAAGCATACCATACACCACCTTTACCACTCGATCTACTTGTGTGGCCACTTTCAGGGAGCTATGGGCTAGGACCCCAGTATCCCTTCTGTACATCAGTGCTGTTCAGGGTCCTGCTATTAACTGTATACTTTCCCTTAATATTTGATCACTCAAAGTGCAACACTTCACACATGCCTGGATTAAACTCCATCAGCCATTTCTCTACCCATATTTACAACTGATCATATCTGCTGTATCCTTTAACAACCTTCTATAATATCCACAACTCCACCTATCTTTGTGAAGTCTAGCATACAGAGAGGGCAATGGTACACAGAATGTTCCAGAACATTGTGGTGAGAGGATTGGAGCAGATTAACCACAGGCAACTTGCTGTTCTTCATCAAAATCAAAGCTAGTGGAAGCCATCAGCTCCTCAAACACACTCCACCAGTAAACAAAGATTTTCTCCAGTTTCACTGCCCTGTCCAATCCCCTTGCTTTGCTTCAATCTACAATCCCAGCTTTGAACATGGGCTCGGCCTCTGCAACCTGCTTTGGGTAAGGTCACAGCCATCTCTGGAAGGAAGGGTCCCAGCCATCTGGGGGAGGAAGTTTCATACCCATCAGGAAAAGATTGACGCTAGGTCTCCCATCTCTGTTGGAGAGTAGGTGAGGAGAGGTAATTGGGAGGTGGGGGTGAGAGGGTAACCCAATTGATTCAAAGAAGGTGACCATTCAGCTGTTTGAGTCTATCCTTGAAAATTATGAAGGATTTTGAGAAAATTGGAGGGTTTTAACTATCGGGAGAGGCTGAATAGGCTGGGGCTCTTCCCAGAGCGTCGGAGGCTGAGGGGTGACCTTACAGAGATTTATAAAATCATGAGGGGCACGGGTAGGGTGGATACCCAACATCTTTTTCCTAAGATAGAGAAATTCTAACTAGACGTCAAAGGTTTAAGGTGAGAGGGGAAAGATTTTAAAAAGGGCAACTTTTTCATGTAAAGAGTGGTGCGTGTATGGAAAGAGCTGCCAGAGGAGGCTGGTCAGTTAAAACATTCAAAAAGGCATCATGGGTACATGAATAGGAAGGGTTTAGCGGGAAGTGGGCCAAATGCTGGAAAAAAGGACCAGATTAATTTGGGCTGTCTGATCACCAGCAACAAGTTGGACCAAAGGATCTGTTTCCATGCTATATAACTCTATAAAGAGAGAACATGAGGAAGAGCAAGGCTAGAAGTGACCAATCTAGAATAGTCACCAAGAAATCCAGTGGGCTGTTCAGAGGAAAATCTTCACCCAAAGAGTGGTGAGAATGGAGAACTCACTCCCATGGAATGTTGGAGTGAATAATGTTGACGGTTTAAAGCGAAGCAGGTTATCGCAAGAGGGAGAAGGGAATCAAGGGATAAAATGGTACATTTAGTTGAGAAAAGATGCGAAGAGACTTGAAGGGACCATAAACATGTAGGGCTGAATGGCTCGCTTCTATGCCATAAATTCTAAATATGTAATCCTCATCTCAATGCTACCATAGCTGAAACAGCCTGTTAGCATCTAATTTGTCAAGCACTCCCAATATTTAACTAATTTCAATGGAAATACCTTTCATTCTTACAAACTTGAGAGAGGGGGGCCCTATTTACTCTCTCTTCTCACAGGACAAACCCTGTCAATCCCAGGAACCATTCATTCACTTGACTCCTGACAAATGCTTGGATGAATTTAGAAGGTGTGATCTCGTAGAAACCTATAAAATTCTAACGAGATGCAACAGGGTAAACACAGAAAATATATTCCTGATGACCGGGGAGTCCAGAACCAGGGCTCACAGTCAAAGAAAAAGTGATGACGAAACATCTGTTCACACAGAGAATGGTGAGTCTGTTGAATTCTCTGCCATAGGAAGTGTTGCGTGTTTTCAAGAAGGGACCAAAGAGTATGGAGAGAAAACAGGAACAGCGGACTGAATTGGATGACCAACTTTGATCACATTGAATGGCACAGCAGGCTTGACAGTCTGAATTTTGGCCTACTCCAGCTTAGAGCCATAGAGTCCTGCAACATGGAGAAAGGCCTTTTAGCCCAAATGGGTCCATGCCGACCAAAATATCCATCCACACTGAGCCCATTTCCCTGCACTTGTCCCAAATCCTTCAAAACCTTTCCGATCCATGTATTCATCCAAATTTGTTCATGTACACGCTTCAACCACTTTTACTGGCAGTTCATTCCATATATGTATCAGCCTCTGTGTAAAACAAAGTTGCCCCTCAGGTTCCCATGTGTTCTTCCCCCTCATACCTTAAACTGATGTTCTCTAGTCTTTGATTCCCCGACCCTGGCAAAATAGACTGAGTGTGTTCACCCTATCCATGCCTCTTATGATCTTATACATAGATCATAGAATCCCTACAGTGTGGAAAAAGGCCCTTTGGCCCATCAAGTCCATGCTGACCCTCACATCGTCCCACCTAGAATTATCCCCCGTAGCCCACCTAATCTATACATCCCTGAACACTGTGGACAATTTAGCATGGCTAATCTACCTTGCCTGCACATCTTTGGACTGTGGGAGGAAAGCGGAACACCCGGAGGAAACCCACACAGACACAGGGAGAATGTGAACTTCCACACGGGCTGTCGTCCGAGGGTGGAATTGAACCTGGGTCCCTGGTGCTGTGAGGCTGCAGTGCTAACCACTTCTATGAGATCCCCCTCAGTCTTCTGTGCTCTAAAGGCAGAAGTTCACTGTGGACAATTTAGCATGGCTAATCTACCTTGCCTTTACATCTTTGGACTAGTTCTTGTTTTGGGAATATTAATTGTGTTGTGTGCTATGAAAATTGAGTCAGATTACTTGTACAATGTATTTTCCATCTCACAGTCCCATCCTCTAAGAGACTAATATATATGTTAGATGCTTTCTTCCATTGTACTCTCTTGTAGCTGATTGCCAGTTTACTCCAGTAATCTATTTTTAGCCATCCTCTCTTTGTTCCTAAAACTGCTCTAGCATTAAACCTTCACAATATTATTTACCTTTTCTTTAACATCCTTTAGCTTCCTTAACTAGCCACTGATGTTTTTCTCCCTGTCATGGAACTTTTTACATCTCAATTCAATCACGCTTTGTGGGGAATTTTGGAATATCTCCAGAAAGGTCTGCCCCTTCTTCCCCACCAACTTCACCTATTTTCCCAGTCCACTGCAGCCTTGAAGATGTAAGTAGAGAGAGTAGGAACTGCAGATGCTAGAGAACCTGAGATAACAAGGTGTGAAGCTGGATGAACACAGCAGGCCAAGCAGCATCAGAGGAGCAGGAAAGCTGAAGCTTCGGGTCGAGACCCTTCTTCAGAAATGGGGGAGAGGAAGGGGATTCTGAAATAAACAGGGAGAGAGTGGGAGGCGGATAGAAGATGGATAAAGGAGAAGATAGGTGGAGAGGAGACAGACTGGTCAAAGAGGCGGGGGTGGAGCCAGTAAAGGTGAGTGTAGATGGAGAGTTAGGGAGGGCATGAGTCGGTCCAAGGAGGATGGACAGTTCAAGGGGGCAGGATGAGGCTAGTGGGTAGGAGGTGGGGGTGAGCTTGAGGTAGGAGGAATGGTTAGGGAGGCAGAGACGAGCTGGGCTGGCTTTGGGATGCAGTTGGGGGTGGGGAGATTTTGAAGCTTGTGAAGTCCACATTGATACCCTTGGCCTGCAGGGTTCCCAAGCGGAATATGAGTTGCTGTTCCTGCAACCTTCGGGTGACATCGTTGTGACACCGCAGGAGGCCCAGGATGGACATGTCATCCAAGAAGTGAGAGGGGGTGTTGAAATGTTTCCCGAGTGGGAGGTGTAGTTGTTTGTTGCGAACCGAGTGTAAGTGTTCCACAAAGTAGTCCCCAAGCCTCCGCTTGGCTTCCCCGAAGGAGAAGAGGCCACCACAGGAACAGTGGATACAGTATACCACATTAGCAGTCGTGCAGGTGTAGGTGTGAGGCGGGGAGGTGTCTGGGCAGGTGCAGCACTTGTAGCACTTGCTGCAGTTGCAGGGAAAAGTGCCGGGGTTGGTAGTAGGTTGGATCCTCGACCATGTCTCTCACATTTTCCGCAACTCATCCCTCACATCCCCTACCCGCAATAACAACCAAAACAGAAACCCCCTCGTTCTCACGTACCACCCCACCAACCTCCGGACCCAACGCCACATCCTCTGACACTTCCACCATCTGCAATCTGACCCACACCAAAGACGTTCTTCCTTCTCCACCCTTATTTGCTTTTTGGAGGGACCAGTCACTCCGTGACTCCCTTGTCCACTCCACACTCCCCTCCAGCCCCACTACACTCGGCACTTTTCCCTGCAACCGCAGGAAGTTCTACACCTGCCCCATCCCAGGCCCCAAGAAGACCTTCCACATCATACAGATGTTCCTATGCACATCTGCTAATGTGATATACTGTATCCACTGTTCCTGTTGTGGCCTCCTCTACATTGGGGAAACCAAGTGGAGGCTTGGGGACCGCTTTGTGCAACACCTGTGCTTGGTTTGCAACAAACAGCTGCACCTCCAAGTCGCAAACCATTTCAACTCTCTCCCCCCCCCCCGCCACTCCTTGGACAACATGTCCATCCTGGGCCTCCTGCAGTGCCACAATGATGCCACCCGAAGGTTGCAGGAACAGCATCTCATATTTCGCTTGGGAACTCTGCAGTTCAAGGGTATCAATGTAGACTACACAAGCTTCAAAATCTCCCTTCCCCTGACCACATCCCAAAACCCAGCTCAGCTCATCCCCGCCTCCCTAACCATTCCTCCCACCTCAGGCCCCATCCCCATCTCCTACCCAACAGCCTCATCCTGCGTCCTTAACCTGTCTGTCCTCCCTGGACCAACCTAAGCCCTCCATCATTCCCCACCTACATTCACCTTTACTGGCTCCATTGCTGCCTCTTTGACCTCTCTGTCTCCTCTCCACTTATCTTCTCCCTTATCCAGCCTCTATCCGCCTCCCCCCCTCTCCCTATTTATTTCAGAACCCCCTTCCCCTCCCCCATTTCTAAAGATGTAAATCGAGGTATAGCTTTCCAGATATTGATGAACCAATTTTGTTTTTCAAATAAACTTTTGGGTTCTGTCTTACGTTTGAAATTGCATTTAATTAAGTTTCCTACTCTCATTTCTCACCCTTAAATTGAATGTGAAGTTCTGAAATGTCATGCTTTCTCTTGCTTAGGGAATGGTATGTTATTGATGCTCTTAAGCCTGACTCAACACAAGAAACATCCTGGATTTCTCAAATGGCACAGGATGTACATTTCATGAAATGTAGTGCCCTGGTCAGCCTCGATTGAATGGACTATGTTCGAAATTGATGAAAATAAAATTCGGTGTGACCCCTGATTTGGTTAAGACATTAAATGCATCAAACAATCATTTCCTTCCTTTTGCTGACATCTCTTTGTTATTTTCCCTCTCCCTCTGATAATAACAATGAAATTACTCTATGTTTGATAAATGAAATATATTATTCGGTGTGTAATGAGAGTTCAGTTCATCTGGTGATATAATGTTTAATTTGGTGTCCTGGTCTACTTCGGCCAACTGTCCCCATGTAGACCTGGCTTCATGTCACTGTATTTGTTGTGTTTTGCAGATATTAAACAAGAGTACAGAAGTGGAGCACTTCCCATCTCCAGCTAGCGCCGTGCTGCCCCGCAGTGCCTTCTGGCACCACATAACAAGCTCACAGCACACTGGAGAAATGGTCCACAGCAACCGTAAGGAGTGTACATTGTAGCCAAATCAGCCTGTTCCAATGCAGTCACACACTGAGCTCAGATCACATCAATAGGGTCAAGAGTCCCTCAAGTTTTTGCAGCACTCAGTAATGTAATGGCTGATCTAATTTTGGTGTCAGTCCCACAGCCTCGGCTTTCCTGCTGTAACCCTTGACCCCCTGACAGGACTGAGACACAATGCCTTCGTTCTGTGTTAAAGTCATGAATGCTTTGTAAATAGGGACATTGAAAACAAAAGCAGGGAATTTATACTGAATGTACTAAGCCCCATTTAGGTCTTCATTCTGGTCCCGCAATTTCAGGAAGGATGTGAAGGTCTTCAGGACAGCGCAGAGGAGAATCACGTGAATGGGTCCAAGGATGAAGGAATTTAGCTACAAACGTCAGTTGGAGAACCTGGAACTGTTCTAGTCAGAGTAACGGTGATTGAGGGGAGGTCTGATTTGAGGTGGGAAGGATTATGACAGTTTTAGATATAGTACAGAAAGAAAAACCATTCCTCTCAGAAAGTCATGGAAACACAGTCTTAGTCAGGAGAAATGGGGGCAGTGTGAATATTTTACACAGTGACTGCTAATAACCTGGAGTTGTCTGCCCATGAGTTTAGGGGGTGGGGAGATTGGAGATGGGAAATAATTTTGAAAAAGAAATTGGATGGAGACTTCGAGGGAATTAACCTCACAGGGATTGAGAGCAGAAGCAGACTGACTGGACTGACCTACAGAAATTTAGAATGGACCAGATGGGCTGAATAGTCCCCTTCTGTGCTGTAAATGACTCTGATTCCAGGGTCCATGGTTGTATCTTGCTGCGAGTGTTTGATAGGGACAGTGTTGAGGAAGCTTTTACTCAACATACTGTACCTGACCTAGCAGTGTTTGGGGGTACGGTGTAGACAGAGCTGCAAGTCAAGAAGGTAGAAGTGGAGAAACCTCAGCCTTTGTAATTATCCAACAGGATCATGGTTCTTGAAGCTTGTCCAGAAGAGACCAAGGACTGCAAGGTATATGAGTCAACTATGGTACAGGAAGCCATTCAAATAAAGAGACCAAATAGGAATGTAGCAGTTTGGTTGGGGGCCAATGGGGGGAGATGGTGGTGGTTAACTCCATTCTGACAATGAAAGCAACAGTACAGACAGCTGTGTTGCCTGCGTGGTACCAGGATATCTGCACAGGACAGGACTGAATGTAGTGGTCATGACACCAACATCCTGACAAAGAAGAGCTGCTTAGAGAGTAGGAACAGTTAGGAGCTGGATTTTTTCTGAATTATTATCTGAGTCATGAACCAGCTGTGGAGTTGAATGTATAGCTCAAAGGCTGGTGTGGTAAAAATGTACTTTGATTCATGGAGCACTGGCACTGGGACTGGGGAATGTGAGACCTGTCCCAGTAAACCAGTTGATCCCTGAACTATGGAGCAGTGTTCTGGTGCACTGTTGAACAAGGGTGGTAATGACGGCTTCAAAACAATTAGAAGAATAAAAAGGAAGCATGCGAAAGGACTTGCAAATAGGACTAGGGAGAATCCTGAGCTATTTTATAAATGTATTATAGGGAAGAGGTTAACCAGAGAAAAGATAGGACCCATTGGAGATCAAGAGGGCAATCTGTACCAGTAAAGCGGCAAGATATTGAAAGAGTATTGAATGTATTCTTCTCTTTGGCCTTCACTCTGGAAAAGGAGAACAAACATGTAGAACTCACGAAAAGGGACTGTGAGGAACTTGCACATTTTGACACAGGAAATGGGGAGGTATTGGAGACTCTGTCCGGCTTAAAAACAGACAAATCCCCCAGCCTGGATAAATTGCATTCCAGGCTGCTGTGGGAGGCTGAGGCAGAAAATCGCAGAAGCTGTGACTCATTTGTAATTCAGCTTTGGACACGGGTGAAGTGCCAGGGGACTGGAGGACAGCAAATGGTGACTCCACTTTTTATGAAGGATGGTAGAGATGAGCCAGGAAATTACAGAACAGTGAATCTCTTGTCAGTGGTAGGGAAACTATTGGAGAACATTCTGAAGGAGCAAGTTAATACCCACTTGGAAAAGTATGGGTTAGTTAGGGATAGTCAGCATAGTTTTGTCAGAGGGAGATCATGCCTAACAAATTTGTTAGGATTTGTTTGAAAATATGATCAAGTGTGTGGATGAGAGAAATTCAGTTCGTGTAGTTTAAGTGGAATTTAACAACGTATTTGACAAGGTCCCACATGGAAGACTGACTGAGAAGGTTGAAGAACATAGAATTGAGGGAACAAAAACAAAGTTGCCGGAAAAGCTCAGCAGGTCTGGCAGCATATGTGAAGGGAAAAAAAAAACAGAGTTCATGTTTTAGGTCTGGTGACCCTTCTCAGAACACTTGCTTCTGAGGAAGGTTAACTGGACCTGAAACGTTAACTCTGATTTTTCCTTCACAGATGCTGTCTGACCTGCTGAACTTTACCAACGTTTTGTTTTTGCTCCTGATTTACATAACTGCAGTTCTTTCGGTTTTTATACAGAATTGAGGGAAACTTGGCAAGATGGATTCGAAACTCGCTTAGTAATAGGACACAAGGTGAGAAGGCTGTTCATGTGACAGGAGGTCAGTGTCCAGAGGATACCAGGAGGATCAGTACAGACAGACTTGGATTGTGTTCTTTAGAGCAGAACAGACTGAGTAGGAACATGATTGAGGTGAATACGATTAGGAGGGTACGGACAGAATGAATAGAGAGCAGCTGTTCCCCTTTGTTGAAGTGTCAATTTCAAAAGGGCATTGTTTTAGGGTAAGAGACAGGAGATTTGGAGAAGATTTAGAAACAAAAGCTTTTTCAAAAAGCAGGTGGTGGGACTCTGGAATGCACTCCCTGGGAAAGCAGTGAAGGCTGGAAATCTTACAACCATTAAAATATATTTGGATGAGCACTTCAAATATCATTACCTTCAAGAATATGGGACAAATGCAGGATATTGGGATTTATGCACTTGGAGTGACATTTATGTTGGTGCAGACTCGATGGGCTGAAGGGCCTTTTCTCCACTATATGAATTTACAAATCTATAACTTGTGATGAATTCAAGAGAAAGGAGAAGGCAAGAGAGTCAGAGATGTGATGATAACCACAGTGTAGCTGGAAGGGGCAGAGTACGGCATGGTGTCTCAGAGGTTCATTTAACTGCCTCCCAGCAGTGGGGACCTGCGTTCAATTCCACCTTCAGGTGACTGTGCAACTCCAGGCAGACATTCTCCCCATGTCTGCGTGGGTTTCCTCCGGGTGATCCAGTTTCCTCAGTCCAAAGATGTGCAGGCTAAATTGCTCGTAGTATTCAAGGACGTGTAGATTAGGTGGGTTATAGGGGTTGGTCTAGGTGGGATGCTCTGAGAGTCAGTGTGGACTTGTTGGGCCAAAGGGCCTGTTTCCACACTGTAGGGATTCTATGAGTAAACAAACATTAGCGTGCAGAAGGAGAGAAGCCTGCAGATTGCAGAAATAGTAACAGACTAAACTATAGGCTCTGTATTGGAATACATGGATCATGCTTAACGCAACAGCTCAAATATGCATAAACATTTATGATCTGATCTCCATTATAAAGACTTGGCTACAAGATAATGGATTCTAGCATTGGCATCTTTAAGGATGGGTAACATTTTGGAAAGCCACAAAACTAGGAACTGGTGGTGGGGTAGCAACATTAATGAATTATGACATTAGTACGTTAGTTGGAGAGGATGTAAGGTTGAAAGATCGTGTTTTAGAATCAGATTTGGTCATTTTCAGGAGTAGTTTGTTGCCTGCCTAACAGTGAGCACAATGTATAAAAGGGCGTATGTACAGCAATACTATCTATATCAATGATCTGGATGAGAATATACAAGGCATAGTTAATAAGTTTGCAGATAACACTAAAGTAGGCAGTATCATGGACAGTCAGGAAGGTTATCAAAAATTGCAGCAGGATCTTGATCAGCTGGCAAAGTGGGCCAAGAAATGGCAAATTAAGTTTAATATAGATAAATCAAAGTCAAATCAAAGTACGAGGTTCATGGTGAATGGTAGGGCCTTTAAGGAGTGTAATGGAACAGATGGACCTTGGAGTTCAGGTGCATAGTTCTCTGAAAGTGGAGTCACAGGTAGACAGGGCAGTGAAGAATGCTTTTGGTACACAGGCCTTCAACAGTCAGAGCATTGAGTTGGGGAGTTATATTGCAGTTGTACAGGACATTGGTGAGGCTCCACTAGGAGTATTGTAGATGTTTGTTGAGCTGGGAGTTTTTATAGCAGACGTTTTGTCCCCTTACTAGGTGATATCCATTGTACTGTGGATCCTCTTGTGAAGTGCTGTTGTCTTGTGCTGGTTTGAATTCATACGATCTGGTTTTCGCTGCTCCCAGTAGGTGCTGGTTCCGGCTATGCTTGGTAACGATCGGTATATCGGGTCTAATGCAATGTGTTTGTTGATGGAGTCTGCGGTTGAATGCCAAGCCTCCCTGGCTGTCCTCTATTTGGCTTGTCCTATGATAGCAATGTTGTCCCAGGCTTTTCTCATGTGTATTGAAATCAAGGACATCTGGTTAGTTGCTAGCTGGTGTTTGTGGATGCGGGTTGCTCATTGTCTGCCTGTTTGTCCCACAGTGTTTTGTGCAGTCTCCACAAGATGTCTCATAAACCACATTCATTCTGCCGATGGTATATATTGGGTCTTCTAACCCTGGTCAGTTGCTGTCTTAGTGTAGCTGTCAGTTTGTGCGCTGTCATGATTCCTAGTGTTCCGAGTCGTCTGGCTGTCAGTTTGAAGGTGTTTTTCTATCTGTGGTGTGGTGGTTATTGTTTCAGGTTTTGGTATGTCCTGGTTGTGTTGTCTGTTGTCTAGGTATATGTGGATGGAATTGTGGGGGTATCCATTCCATGTGAAGACCATGTTGAGGTGTTGTTCTTCCTTCTCCAGTGTGTAGCAGCCCTTTTGTGAAGGGTCCTAACGCAACTCCTCTTGTGTGAGTTAAGGTGGTTGCTGTGATAATTTAAAACCTGGTCAGTATGTTCCTGTACAATTTACACTGGCACAAAACAACAGCGCTTTACAGGAGGCTCCACAGCACTGAGGATGTTACCTTATGAGGGGATGAAACGTCTGCTGTTAAACCTCCCAGCTCGGCAAACACATCTACAAACATCTACAATCTGCACCAAAACTACAAATCTTCACTCAAACCCTGAGTATCTCTTGTTAGTGATATCAGTGACTGGCACCCCTTGTCTCAATCTTTCTCTCTGCAGCCTCTGGTCAGCATCTCCCAGGCAGCAATGTCAGCAGCTTGTCTGCCTCCCTCTCCCTCTCCCTCTCCCTCTCTGCAGCCCCTGGCTAACAAAGGTATGAAGGGAAAGAATACATGAGAACCTGAGGAGCAACTGTTTTACTCAGAGGATGGTACACATATGGAATGAACTGCCAGCGGAGGTGGTTGAGGCGGGTACATTAACAACATTTAAAAGGCATTTGGATGAATACATGGATAGGAAAAGTTTAGAAGTGTTCGGGCCAAGTGCAGGGAAATGGGCTCAGTGTGGATGAACGTTTTGGTCAGCGTGGACCAGTTTGGGCCAAAAGACTGGTCTCTCTGCTGTAGGGCTCTATGATTCTCATAATTGGGGGTGATTTCAATTTGCACATGGATTTGTAACAAAGGTAACCTGGATGATGAGCTAATGGTGTGTTTTGGGGACAGTTTCTTGGGGTCAGTAGCAAGTTTGAGAGACAAAACTTGTGAACAGCTGGTAAGTGTAACTCCAGGTATTTAGAAAGAGTACATTGAACATTGTTTCTCCAGAGAGAGAAAGTGGTGAATCAGTAATGGAAAATAAGGATATCATGGATGAATTGAACAGCTGTTTTACATGTGTCTCCACTGTACAAACAACATCCCAGAAATCAGGAAAGAGGACTTTAAAATGACTACAATCACCAGGAAAAGACGACTGAAGAGATTATTGGAACTAAAAGTTGATGAGTCCTAGGTCCTGATGGATTTCAGCCTAAGCTGTTAAAAGAAATGACTGCAGAGAAAGTAGATATGTTGGTTTTAATTTCCTAAAATGATTGAGATTCAGAAGGATCTTGTTAGATTGGAAGCTAATGAATATAACTCTATTGAAGAAAGGAGAGACAGAAAGCTACGGGCTGGTTAGGCTAACATCTGTCAGGGAAGATACTATAGTTAAGGAGGTTATAGCAGGACAGTTCGACAATCTCAATACCATCAGGCAGGGACAATAAGGTTTTGTGAAAGACAGTGTGTCCTTGACCGATTTCATTAGAGTTTTTTGTGCAACGTGCAAAGTTCCCCATAAAGGGGAATGTAAGTGGGACAGGACAGATGTTGAGGTTAGGATAGATGTTTGCTTACTCTAGGTCAAGTTGGCATAAGGAAGGAGGACGTGTTGGGTATCCTAAAAGCCATTAAGGTGGACAACTGTCCTGGTCCGGTTGGGATCTATCCCAGGTTATTGAGGGAGGTGAGAGAGGAAATAGCCGGGGCCTTAACAGATATCTTTGCAGCATCCTTAGACACGGGTGACGTCCTGGAGGACTGGAGAATTGCTAATGTTGTCCCCTTGTTTAAGAAGGGTAGCTAGGGTAATCTAGGTAATTGTCGCTCGGTGAGCCTGACGTCAGTGGTTGGGAATCTGCTGGAGAAGATACTGAGGGATAGGATCTATTCCCATTTGGAAGAAAATGGGCTTATCAGTGATAGACAACATGGTTTTGTGCAGGGAAGGTCATGTCTTACCAACTTAATAGAATTCTTTGAGGACGTAACAAAGTTGATTGATGAGGGAAAGGCTGTAGATGTCAGATACATGGACTTGAGTAAGGCGTTTGATAAGGTTCCCCATGGCAGGCTGATGGAGAAAGTGAAGTCATATGGGGTCCAGGCTGTGCTAGCTAGATGGATAAAAAAACTGGCTAGGCAACAGGAGACAGAGAGTGGTAGTAGAAGGGAGTTTCTCAAATTGGAGACCTGTGACTAGTGGTGTTTCACAGGGATCTGTGCTGGGACCACTGTTGTTTGTGATAGACGTGAATGATTTGGAGGAAGGTGTAGGTGGTCTGATCAGCAAGTTTGCAGATGACACTAAGATTGGTGGAGTAGCAGATAGAGAAGGGGACTGTCGGAGATTACAGCAGAATATAGATAGACTGGAGAGTTGGCAGATGGAGATCAATCCAGGCAAATGCGAGGTGATGCATTTTGGAATTCAAGGGCGAACTATACAGTAAATGGAAAAGCCCTAGGGAAAATTGATGAACAGAGAGATCTGGGTGTTCAGGTCCATTGTTCCCTGAAGGTGGCAACACACCTCAATAGGGTGATCAAGCAGGCATACGGCATGCTTTCCTTCATCGGACGGGGTATTGAGTACAAGAGTTGGCAGGTCATGTTACAGTTGTATAAGATTTTGGTTCAGCCATATTTGGAGTACTGTGTACAGTTCTGGTCGCCACATTACCAAAAGGATGTGGACGCTTTCGAGGGGGTGCAGAGGAGGTTCGCCAGGATGTTGCCTGGTATGGAGTGTGCTAGCTATGAAGAGAGGTTGAGTAGATTAGGCTTATTTTCATTAGAAAGACGGAGATTGAGGGGGGAACCTGATTGAGGTCTACAAAATCATGAGGGGTATAGACAGGGTGGATAGCAAGAAGCTTTTTCCTAGAGTGGGGGACTCAATTACTAGGGGTCATGAGTTCAAAGTGCAAAGAGGGAAGTTTAAGGGAGATATGCGTGGAAAGTTCTTTACACAGAGGGTGGTGGGTGCCTGGAACGCGTTGCCAGCAGACGTGGTAGACGCAGACACGTTAGCGTCTTTTAAGATCTATCTGGACAGGTACACTGATGGGCAGGGAGCAAATGGACGCAGACCCTTAGAAAATAGATGACAGGTTACACAGAGGATCTCGATCGGCGCAGGCTTGGAGGACTGAAGGTCCTGTTCCTGTGCTGTAATTTTCTTCGTTCTTTGTAAATGTGATGTAGTTGAATTTACAGAAGGCTTTTAACACAGACCCGCACATTTTACGTGCAAAGCAAGAGTCCAAGATCTGGAGAGAAGAACAGCGAACCACCAGGAAACTGACAGTAAGGATAAATAGATTGGCAAGATGGAATTTTTGGTTTGGCAAGGGTGCAGAAATCAATGTCGGAGTACTTGCTCAGTTTACAGATGATGTGAGAACACGTAAATTTTGAAGAAGACAAGGGGCAAACCGTTATAGACAGACGAAGGGACAAACCTGGCAGATAATGCACAATGTGGGAAGAAGTGATTTTTTCCATTTTGACAAAAATAGAAAAACAGTGTACATGAATCACAAGAAGTTAGTGCACAGGTACAAGGAGCAATTAGGAAGATAAATAAAATGATGGTTCTTATTTTATTTGGTGCAAGTACAATGAAGAAGTAGGCATATTTAGCTAGAGTTGTTGCACTTAAATGTTGGACTAATGGCCATTGTAGTTTAGAAGAATGAGAAATGATCTTGTAGAAACCTCAGATTCTGAGCAATCTTAACAAAATGGATGCTGGAGGATATTTCCTCCGATTGAAGGGTGTAGAACTAGGAGCCATAGTTTCATAATTACAGTCAACAGGGAGTCAAAGATTATAGGAAAGTGGAGCTGAGGCCCCAATTAGATTCATCATCTCCATCAAAAGGCAGAGCATGCTGGAGGGGTTGAATGGCCTACTCCTGCTCCTAATGGTATGTGGTTTTATGAAGTGAGTTCCAATGATCTGAAAGGCTCATGACACCAGATTCAATCATAACGTCTAAAAAGGAATTAGATAACATCTTGAAAATAATTTATGTTCGGGCTGTGTGGAAAGCCTGTTGATTGCCTGACTGATTTGCCACTTTGGGCTGAACTGGAATTTAGAAGAATGAGGGGGTTATTCCACGGAAATCTGTAAAATCCTAACAGGATGAGACAGGGTAAATGCAAAAAGGACCGGTGAATCCAGAACCACTGGTCACAGTTCAAAGAAAGATATGGAGTGAACAATTTTGGACTAAGGTCACAAGTCACACAACACCAGATTATAGTCCAGCAGGTTTAGTTGAAATCTAAAACATGCAGAGCACTGCTCCTTCATCAGATGGAGTGAGTTCTGACCTTGTCCACCCGAGGCAAACACTGGCACATCCACATTTTGGACTAAGATAGAGAGAAATGTCTTCACCTATTTGGGAAGCCTGTGGAATTATCTGCCGCAGAAAGCAGTTGAGGCCAAAACATTAAATGTTTTGAAAAAGGATTTCAGTATAGATCTGGGAGCTAAAAGGACGAAAGAGGAAACAGGGTATTTAGTTGGGTTATTAGCCATGACCATATTGAATGGCAGAGCAGTCTCAAAGGGCTGACTGGCCTAGTACTCCTCCTCCTATGTTTCTAAAATGGATGGAAGGGAGGAAATTGATATCCTCTTTCATAGATATGATAGCTACCTTCTCTCATGTATGATTGATTGATTGATCCAGGGAAGGAGACGTAAAGGTTGTGAACAAGCAATGGGAAGGAGAGACAAGAGTGAAAGGAGAGTTGATGTGAAATTTCCTAGTTACTATTCTGTTGTAGTGTAATGTTTAGTTTTGTTATTGAGCTTTGTGATCTTGAACAGGAAATGAATGAATTTCTTCTTGTTCTCCAGCAGAGTTATACTGCACAGGCCAAGCAGCAGGTGACATGGACTCCTTCCCTGGACAAGCAAGTACTTTAAGCAGTGACTGCAGACTCTCTCCACACTTCCCCACTCAGTGAGTTAGCTGGTCAGAGCTTGCCTCAACCTGCAGAGAGAGCTGAGCCATAATTTCAGTAAGGACCAACAGGAGATTGGGACAAAGCACTTGCCACTCCCAGCATTCCCCCCACACCCCCGTCTTACCCACTGTGTACAAATGCAAAACAAGACAAAGAACCACTGCATTTTACAGGAATGGGAGAGGACAGATACGCCGAAGTTTTGGAAGAGGATTACCTTTCACACCCTTTTCAGTATTGGAGAAATCTACGGGTAAAGGCTGAAGCACGAGCCTACTGAGATGTGGCACAACGAGCAGACCTGAGAAGGAAGGCCAGTATGTACAGTCACTTGGTGACCTAACTCAGGACAGTCAGAGCTGATTTTGTTTTCAGTATCTCCAGTTGCATCACTGGCAAAAACTCTTATTGTGAACACAATCTTGGTGCCTGTACAGGGACTGGCCTGACACGAGAGTCCCTCTGATATGAAAACTGAGACTTATGTTCTCCTTCCAAATGCTGGAATCCAATCAGTCACTTTATGATAGGTACTCCGTTCTTTTGTAGAAGGGCTTAATGAGCTTTTATTGGACCTCAGGCTCCTTTCAACTTTAATGCAGTCCAAAATGAGACTGCTGACCTTCTCCTCAGTCTCTAATCTCTCAGTATCTGCAGCTCCTGTGGCCTATCCAGACATGTTGCTCTGCACCTGTTTGCAATGGATTCCTGAAGGTGTCTGACACTTGTTCCCAGTGTACCAGCCTGAAGTCTCTGGGCTCTCACTGCAGGATCTCACCCCTGTACTAGAGGCTGACTGGCCATATCAAATTGAAATAATCCCAAGTAGCAACGGTTTCCTTGAACTCTCCCACTCCTCATACACACCGGATTAGCTTAATAACTCCATAGTGGTGGAAGAGGCAATTTGCCCATTTCCTCATTTCACTGTCTATTCATATCATTAAACAGTATTGTTTGCAGGAGAAATTCCAAACACAGTGGTTCCCTCCTTCCCTCTTCTTCTGTCTTTCTCACACTGCAATGTAGAGGTTCAACCTGGAATGATGAGAGCTCAGCAAAAAGTTGGTGACATGATGTGGCACAGGAGGAGGCCAGCCACTGATTTCAACGCCAAACCTGCAGGAATTTCCTCACAAGCCAGCTGTCGTGATACTTCCCACCTCACCTCCCTCCCAACCAGTAGGTCACAGCTGACCAAGGGAAGTCCTGTAGCAGGAATCCACAATAGCAATACAACCTTGATATTCAAGTGATGGTGAAGCTCATTGCTAGCACTATTAGTGGGTGGATTGGGGCAAGGCAACAGATGCTTGGAAGGGGTATGTCCAATGCGAGTAGTCTGTGCCAGCTCTCAGACAGGCACTTAGAAGTGGGAGGAGGGGGTTGCTGCTGACTGGGGTCAGTAACCAAGCGGCACTCTCTCTCCCTCTCTAGCGACCCACAGTAATGTGCAAGCAGGACACTGGTTCTCCCCCCCCCCCCCCCCCGCCACCCTGCCAGCCCTCTTCTAGACACTCCTGTGAGCTGGGTGGGGTCTCAGTGGCTCAGTCAGCAACCACAGACTCAACAGCAGTGCAGAACTGACCTGTATGGAGAAATGCTATAAACTGAAAAGCTCTGTCACATCTGTGTGTACTGGCACGCAGGCTGATAAACCTTTTGAGAAAGATCAATTCAAATATCCCTTGATGCACTGTAAAAACTCAGTGCAACCATTCAGGAAATTCTTCTCCCAGCCAGGAACACCAGGGCAGTTTCTGTCACACATCACAAGGTTAATACTGCATTCTCCTGTTGCTGCACTCACACTATACTGGCAGCAGCCTGAAGGAGCAGCAGCAAGCAGTGAACACTAAAATAGCTGAGCCTAAGGCCCTGCACCAGTCACATTCATTAAAGTGTGAACGCAATCTCTGCTCGTGGTTCGTGGATGGTCTGCTGTTTAGGGACAAGCTACAATACAGATTGTACCTGTGTCCCATCTCCATCTGATCCTGAGCTACAGTGTGTCTCATTTACAGCATGAATAGATCCACATGAAATATCCTCATGGTCTGACAGCATGTGATGTGAATCAGCAGCTTTTCAATAAAGTTGAAAAATATGTTTTCATTTGCATTTATTGATGATTAGTATCAATAAATTTAACACCATAAACTCACTGCTTTCATGGCAATCCCCCTGTATAGCAACTGCCTGCTTTAATCTCTGTCTCCCAATTTCTGCACATCTCTTCTAAACTTTCTGCCCCTTTCCTTATTTTGCTATATCTCAATCATATTCCACCCTCTCAAATCTCCTCCTTTCCAAGGAAAACAACACCAGTCTGCAACCTCTTCAGTGCTATCACCTCCACATCGTAATGTGGATTCCAGAACTGCACACAATATTCGAGCTGTGGCCTAACCAGCATTTTATACAGCTTCAGCATAATCTCTTTGCTCTTAAACTTTATGTCCCATCTAATAAAGGCAAGTACACCATATGCCTTTTTAACCATCTTATCACAATATCTTAGAGGACTGGCATACATGCGCATCCTCAGTGCTTCCCACAGTCATCATGTCTCATTGTCCTAGCCAAGTGCATCACCTCACATTTATCCAGATTGAATTCCATTTTCTACTGACCAGCCCATCCATATCCTCCTCATATCTTCCACGCCACCAATTTTTGTATCATCTGCAAACTCCCCGTTTCATGGCATTCATAGAATCTCTACAGTGTGGAAACAGGCCATTCGGTCCAACAAGTCTACACTGCCCCTCTGAAGACCATCCTACCCGGACACATTCCCCTATCCTTTCTCTGTAACCCTACATTCCCTATGGCCAATCCACCTCACCCGCACATCTTTGGACTATGGGAGTAAACTGGAACACCCGGCAGAAATCCATGCAAACAGTCACCAGAGGGTGGAATCAAACCTGGGTGCCTGCTGCTGTGAGGCAGCAGTGCCAGCCACTGTGCTGCCCACTTTAAATTGTGCTCCCAGGTTTCCTAATTCATTTAAAAAATAGAAACACAGCCAACAGCCTCAATGGAAAGAGAAACAGTTATTATTTCACATCTGCCAAAGTTCATCTAAACCTCCAAAAAGCATCATATCTGTTTCTCTCTCCATAGAAGCCACAGAATTTCCATTGTCCAGTCATACTGTGCCTCCAGCCTTGATGTCTGAGTCAAACTTTAAAGAATTCTGTTGTCTTTAGGAAAGAAACAAATAGTACTTGACAAAACACATTTAATGATGCATATACATGAGCAAAAAGTAAACAGCTCCAAATGGAGCCCCTGGGCTGGTTATACACCTGAGGGTGCAGGATACTGGATAGTCCCAAACCCTGGGGCCTGACAGAGTTACATACTTCACCACTCTCTCCCCTTTGCCTGCCCTCCCTGCAGAGTTGGACGTACCCCTTCCCCTGGTCTGGGCAGTGTCAATTCCACTGTCGCTAGTTGATAGTGAGGACATCACTCTGGATTTCATGACTCAGCATTGTTTGCAGGTCACTCAACTTCTTTTTGAGGCCAGATAGAGCAGACAGTACGATTGTCTCAGGATGCAGAGCTCCTGAAGATTCCACGTTGAAATAAAACCTAGTGGGAACAAGATTTGAAAACATCATTCATAGCAGACCCTCATACAGTAACCGGAAACAAAATTGCTTTAAACAAACACTCCTGGTTTAGGCCAGGGAAAGACCATCTCCAACAAATGAGAATCTAAACTTCATCCCTTGCCATTCAATGATGTTACCATCACTGAATCCCACACTATCGACGTCCTGGGGCCTACTATTGACCAGAAAATGAACAGAGCCAGGTTTATGTTTTTAACAGTGTGTAGCTGGAGGAACACAGCAGGCCAAGTAGTATCAGAGGAGCAGGAAAGCTGACGTTTCAGGGACGTCAGGTCGGGACCCTTCTTCAAAAAATGTCAGCTTTCCTGTTCCTCTGATGTTGCCTGGCCTGCTGTGTTCATCCAGTTCCACAATTTGTTATCCCTGACTCCAGCATCGGCAGTTCTTGCTACTATCTCAGGTCTATGATTTACCTTCTTCATGGGATGTGGGCATAACTGATACCTCCAACATTTTATTACCCATTGTCTTGCTTGACCATTTCAAAGGATAGTGAGGAGTCAACCACATTGCTGTGGGTCTGGAGTCATAATTAGACCAGAACAGGTAAGAACAGCAGATTTCCTTCCCTGAAGGACTTTATTGAATTGGTTTTTGAAATGATCGCTTCATGGTCACCAAAATTGACACTAGCTTTTACATTCCAGACTCCTTTGTTAAACTTTACTTGTTTACTTTAAACCTTACCAGCTAAGTGCATAAGTTATCCAGACCTTTCCGATGTACCATCATCTCTCCCATTAGTTACTCTATCTACAAGAGCGGGTCAGAGGTTAGGAATCCCATGGGAAAGAACTCACCCCCCAACTTCCCAAAGCCTGTCCGACATCTACAAACACAAGTCAGGAGTGTGATGGAATACTCCCCACTTTCCTGGATGGGCACAGATCCAACAACATTCAAGAAGTTTGACACCTTCCAAGACACAGCAGCCCACTTGATTGGCACCACATCCACAAGCATCCACTCCCTGCACTACTGAAGTTCAGTTGATGCAATATGTACAATCTATTGGATGCATTGCAGAAATTCACCAAAGATCCTAAGATAGCACCTTCAAAACCTTGGTCATTTCAATGTAGAAGGACAAAAGCAATAGATACATGGGGACAACACCAACTGCAAGCTCCTCTCCAAGCCACTCGCTAATCCTGACTCACAGTCATACAGCACAGTACACGTCGATCAGATTTCCAAATCTAAACTAGTCCCATTTGCCCACGCTTGGCCAATACCCCTCTAAACCTTGGAGATCACAGTGGGTCAGGCAGCATCTATGGAGAGAAAGCAGGCTAACGTTTCAAGTCAAGATGACTCTTTATCAGATCTAAAGTGAAGTGTGGAGGGGGCAACATTTAAACAACTGTGCGTGTGTGTGTGTGTGTGTGGTGGGGGCGGGGTGTAGGAGCGCTGGAGGAGAAAGGAATTTGGTAGTTCATATTCTGTAATCAGAATATGGGAATGGTAGAACAATGGTGCAACTAACTGCCAGACTGATTAGAACAGATAGTCCCACTGGAGTTGGGGCAAAGGGGGAACAGGGTGACAGAAAACGTCTTCTCCCAACCCAGTGAGACCCTCTGTTCTTACCAGCCCAGCAATTAGACGCATCATTGTTCTGCCATTCTCACACTCTGATCACTTAATCTGAACTATCAACATCCTTTCTCCCCCAAAACTCCAACCTCACCCCTCCCACTACTGTGTAAATGCTGACCCTTCAACACTTCACTTCAGCTCTGTTGAAGAGTCAACTAGACTTGAAACATTAGCTTGCTCTCTCTCCATGGATGCTGCCTGACTCATTGTGATCTCCAACGTTTTTGTTTTCAGTTTGCATTCCAACTTCTGCAGTCATTTGCTCCCTCTAAACTTTTTCTATTCATTTACTTATTCAAGTGTTTATTAAATGTTGTAACTGTACATGCATCTAGCACTTCCCCAGCAGTTCAATCTACCCAAGACCAACTCTCTGTGTGTAAAATTTGCCCCTCGTGCCCCTGTTAAATTTTTCCCTTCTCACCATAAAAGCATGCCCTCTAATTTTGGACTCTCCTACCATAGGGAAAAGATCTTTGCTGTTCACCTTAACAATGCCATTCATGATTTTAGAAACCTCTACACGGTAAACCTCCCACACTTCAGGGAAAAGGTTCCAGCTTGTCCAGCCTCTCCTCATAACTCAAAACCTTTACTCCTGGTAATATTCTTTTGTGCACACTTTCCAATTTAACAATATCCTTCCTATAGTAGGGCAACCAGAACTGCAAACAGTACTGCGAAGTGGCCTAACTAATATCCTGTATAACTGCAACATGACGTCCCAACATCTAAACTCATTGTCTGGGCAATGAGGGCAAGCATGCTAAATGCCTTTTTTATTACCCTGTCTATTTGTCATGCAATGTATTGTTGCTCCTTCAGTGTTACTGGGTCAAAACTCTGAAATCCCCCCCAAAGAGCATTGTGGATCAACCTACAGCATATAGACTGCAGCTCTTCAAGAAGGCAGCTCACCACCACCCTTGCCGGGGCAATTAGGGGTGAGCCAGTGATGCTGACAATCCCCCATAACAAAAAGGGAACAGTGTGTTTACCTCTCTGGTTTGCCATTTGGGTCGTAGGGGGCCTGGATCTCCTCTTCGTCAAGTTCAGAGTATTCACTTTTTGGCCTTAAAATTTAATGGATAACATCAATACTTAGAAACAAGAATAAGCCAAAGGTTATACCTGCCCTCTTCACCCAGTAATTGCCCCTGTCATCCCAGTGAGTATCCCTCACACGTCTCATCCCGGCGACTCCCCTCTCACTCAAATGACTATTGCACCACCAGGCCAAATCCCCTGCTCATTCCAGTGACACCCAGATCAATTCTCCACCACACACACTAATCACTATCCCTTCACCATCCCCCCGCCACCTGAGATTGAGAGCTCTCTCCCTCCAGCCACTCCCTGGGGACTTGCCCCCTTCTTCACAGAGCTGGACAGATCCTCACCATTCCTCAGGTTTGGGGTAGACTGTGTGCCGCAGTGCATTGTCAGGGTCGTATTCGAAGGACACTCCTGCAGTGGGATTCCACTTGGCATGTTCCTTTCCAAACCCCTTCTTGGCATAAGCACGGAGCCTCAGCTCCTGGCCTTTGCGTAGCTTCACAATTAGGATATCTGACAGAGAAGGAAACCATCATGGCAGACACACAATGAGCAATGTCTCACAGCCACTCAACTGCCCAACATCCTGTCAACACCCACTTTTGTTCACCACCATCCCCGCCTGTGATTAACAACCTCTCTCAACCTCCTCCTCCACACACTGTCCACCATCACCACCCCTATATAATCAACAGCTCTTGATCAAGAATCATTCCCTATCTCCCCAACATAATCAGCAACATCATCCAGTCTCCAAGATCCCACAGTCACTCCTGTGCTAGTCTCACTTCCAAACAGCCCTGACTTTACAACGTTCTGAACTCCCAATGCGCTTTGGTTCTTCCCTCTGCTCCCCCATCCTCTACTTCCTGCTCAGTGCACACTTCGCCCACTGGTCATACAGCACAGAAACAGACCCCTCGGTCCAATCAGTCCATGCTGAACATAATCCCAAACTAAACTAGTCCTATATGCCTGCTCCTGACCCATATCCCTCCGAACCTTTCCTATTCATATACTTACCCAAATGTCTTTTAAGCACTGTAATTGTTCCCACATCCACGACTTCCTCACGAAGTTCATTCCACACGCCAACCACCCTCAATGTAAGACGTTTATCCCTCTCCCCTCACCATAAAAATGTCCCCTAGTCCTGAAATCTTAGGGAAAAGACAATTACTATTAATTATCTAGAGATCTAGGCCTGAAACATCAGCTTTTGTGCTCCTAAGATGCTGCTTGGCCTGCTGTGTTCATCCAGTTCAACACTTTGTTATCTACAATTAATTATCTATGCCCCTTATTATTCTATAAACTCCTAAAAGGTCACCTCTCAACCTCCAATGCGCCAGTGGAAGAACTCCCTGCCTATCCAGCCTTTCTTCATAACTCAACCCTTCCATATCTAACAACATCCTGGGAAATCTCTTCTGAACCCTCATGCTCTCCAATAACGAACAACTGCTGAAACATTGTTAGCTTAACACCAGAGCCATCATGGCGTCAGCCCTTTATAAATCACAGCCAGCAAGACTTGGGACATCTCTGGGCCTCATCCTCCGAGAAAGGTGTGAAGATCTTGAACGGCTACAGGGTAGATGTACCGGATGTCAGACATCAGACATATGAAGATTTTGGAAACTTTAGGAATGCTGTTATTGGTACGATGAAGAGTCACCTGATGGTACAGATCCGAATACTGCTGGAAAGTTACACATTACTGAATCTCTTCATCTTGAAGGACACACTCAGGATTGTTTGGCAAGTGTTGGCCACGAACAACAGTGTACCTGGATTTTAGCACTAGTGTGATGCCAGGTACCCTGTACAGCTCTGATTGGCTGACAGAATCAAACAGGATGTTCCTTCATTTGTTTGTAAGAAACAGAGTACTGGCCATGTTCATGTAGACCACACTTGGAAAAACTCAAACCACTGTCGTCAGATGTGACCTCACAATCAAGGAGGCCTTGCTGAACACCCGAGTGCACTACCAGCTCCACTTACATCGAGCTTGTGACGTGACTTATTTCTGCTCACTAGAAGTGATATACATTCACTGATAGGGATGTGTTCTCTGCAAACAAAGGGATCTGTTTGAGGCTAGCACCTTTTTTGAATTATCCTGACTTTGGAAACCTATATTTCCCCATTACTTTTGCCATGTTGACACCTCAATCACTGTTGAGTTGCTGACCAATCAGCAGCCTTAACCCTGACGAATAATAGCTGTTGGAAACTAGGCATTCTTACATTTTCCCTGACATTAACTGTACAGGGCTGGCAATGTCTTTTGGAGTAAGAAACTGAGTTAATCTTTCAAATCCAATGCGACTGCTTCAGAACAGGATTGGTGGCTCAGTGGTTAGCACTACAGCCTCACAGCACCAGGGACCCAGGTTTGATTCCAGCCTCGGGTGACTGTCTGTGTGGAGTTTGCACATTCTGCTCATGTCTGCGTGGGTTTCCTCCGGGTGCTCCGGTTTCCTCCCACAGCCCAAAAATGTGCAGGCAAGGTGGATCGGCCATGCTAAACTGCCCATAGTATTCAGGGGTGTGTGGGTTATAGGGGGATGGGTCTGGGTGGGATATATCAAGGGGCAGTGTGGACTTATTGGGCCAAAGGGCCTGTTTCCACATTGTAGGGAAACTAATCTAATTATGTTAACTCAGCACTCAGGATTTGAAATGTTTGATTTAGAAGGACGAAGGAAGCTGACCCATAAATTATTTTAAAAGGGACTCGGACAAGTATTCAGAGAGGAGAAACTGGCAGGGTCCCAGACGAAACCCCGGCACTGTACACGACTGCTCTTCCAAAAGAGCCAGCCCAGGCTCAATGGGCCCCACAGCCTCCTCCTGTGAATTAAGCCTGACATCGAATTTCAAACGTCGAGCGAAGGTCGGTTGGGATCATATCAGTCACACACTGCCCCCAGGCAGCCCACAATGTCACACAGCAAAGTGTTCCCCTCACCATCCTGTTCCACGTAGTCATTTGGATCATTGTCTCTGCTCCGAGATGTGACCTATCGGAATAAAATAAAAAGGACTGAGTTAGTGATGAGAGATAATGGGAACTGCAGATGCTGGAGAATACGGGATAACCAAGTGTGGAGCTGGATGAACACAGCAGGCCAAGCAGCATCTTGGGAGCACAAAAGCTGACGTGTCGGGCCTAGATCCTTCCATCAGAAAAGGACTGAGTTAGTGATGAGACTAATGCCTCTAATCTGGAAGGGGGGGGTAAAGAGGGGCTGATTATGCGGTGCCTTGACAAAGACAGCTCCCATTGCAAGTTTGTAACAGTGCAAGACCCATTGATAGGCCTAGCTCAATCATCTCCACCCCTGGAAAACACTGTCACATGCTTCTAGTCCCATTAGAATATGGTGCATATAGCCTGAGGCCCAGGGCAGGTCCCACTCAACCTTCACTGAATGAATCCACCTCCTTCCCAGTAGTTGCTAACCAAGCTGGGTGATGTATTTTGGCAGAGAGCTCACACTGGCTGCAAGGAAATGCAAAACTCCACCTGCTACTCTCAGCCTACAGCAATATTGTGTCACCTTGGAATTACTCTTTCCGTGATGGGTTCTTGCTGATAACTGCTGGAAAGAGGTGAGCAGCTCAATACATAGCACTCACAGGGATAACACGGGAATTATTGGAGAGGAGATCCCGTGAGGTGACATGTCGAGTTTGATCTTCATTACACTTGACATCCAGTGTCAGTTCCACCGAGCATTCCGGGCAGAACTCGTCACACGTACAGTCCTGGAAAAGACAGCAGCATTCAGCCGGATCAGCACTAAACACATGGAGCTAAACAGCACAGAACTGTACACACAAACAATATCGGAGCATGTGTACATGGTAACAGGCTGCCTCACTGACAAAAAAACACACGTGCACATACACGGTTACAGACTGCCTCACTGTCACAAACTTTGACACAGTGACAGACCAACAAGCGCGCCACACACACATAGCAACAAACTGCTTTACTCTTTCTGTCTCTCACACAAACACGCATGCACGCAGGGTTACAGACTGCTTCACTGACACAAACCCAGTGACTGACGGCCTCACTGTTTCACAGACACCGACACGGCGACAGACAGCCTTAGTGTCGTGAACACACACATGGTGACAGATTGCCTCACTGTTGCAAACGCATATCCGGTGACAGATTGCCTCACTGACACAAACATATACACAGTGAAAGGCTGCCTGACTGACACAAACTCAATCAGGGTGTCAAAGGTATCCATAGATACGGGAGGAATAAACGGATGACTAAGGTCGGAATAGGGCCAGTCAAAGACAGAAGTAGGAAGTTGTGTGTGGACCCTGTGCAGATCAGAGTGGTGCTAAACGAATATTTCTCATCTGTTTTCACTCAGGAAAAGGAGACTATTGTGGAGGAGAAGACTGAGACACGGGCTATTAGAATTGAAAGGATTGAGGTTAGTAAGGAGGAGGTGTTATCAATTCTAGAAGGTGTGAAGGTAGATAAATCCCCCAGACGGATGGGACTTTTTCCGAGGATTCTCTGGGGAGCGAGGGAGGAGATGGCGGAGCTTTTGGCTTTGATCTTTGAATCGCCATTGTCTACAGGTTTGGTACCAGAGGACTGGAGGATTGCAAATGTTGTGTCCTTGTTCAAGGGCAGGAGAGATGACCCAGGTAATTATAGACCTGTGAGCCTTACGTATGTTGTAGGAAAAGTTTTGGAAAGGATTATAAGAGATAGGATTTATAATCATCTAGCAAGCAACAATTTGATTGGAGATAGTCAACATGGATTCGTCAAAGGCAGGTCGTGTCTCACAAACCTCAATGTGGCCAAGAATGTGGATGAGAGTAGGGCAGTTGACGTAGTGCACATGGACTTCAGTAAAGCCTTTGATAACATTCCACATGGTAGGCTAATGGAGAAAATGTGGAGGCATGGGACTGAGGGAGATTTAGCAGTTTGGATTAGAAACTGGCTTTCTGTAAGAAGGCAATGAGTGGTGGTTGATGGAAAATATTCAGCCTGGAGTCAGGTCACTAGTGATGTGCCTCAAGGATGTTTTGGGACCACTGCTGTTTGTCATTTTTATAAATGACTTGGACGCAGGCATAGGTGGATGGGTTAGTAAGTTTGCAGATGACACTGAAGTCGGTGGAGTGGTGGACAGTGTGGAACAATGTTGCAGGTTGCAGGGAGACTTGGATAAACTGCAGAATTGGGCTGAAAGGTGGCAAATGGAGTTCAATGTGGATAAATGTGAGGTGATTCACTTTGGGAGGAATAATAGGAAGGCAGAATACTGGGTCAATGGAAAGATTCTTGGTTGTGTGGATATGCAGAGGGATCTTCGTGTCCATGTACATAAATCCTTGAAAATTGCCACCCAGGTTGATAATGCTGTTAAGAAGGCTTACGGTGTGTTAGGTTTCACTGGTAGAAGGATTGAGTTTCGGAGCCGTGATGTCATGCTGCAACTGTACAAAACGCTAGTGTGGCCTTACTTGGAATATTGCGTACACTTCTGGTCGCCCCGTTACAGGAAGGATGTGGAAGCATTGGAAAAGGCGCAGAGGAGATTTACCAGGATGTTGCCTGGTCTGGAGCGAAGGTCTTATGAGGAAAGGCTGAGGACTTGGGTCTGTTCTCATTGGAGAGAAGAAGGCGAAGACAGGATTTAATAGAGACATAGAAGATGATCAGAGGATTAGATAGAGTGGTTATGAGACTCTTTTTCCTAGGATGATGGCATTGGCTTGTACGAGGGGGCATAGCTGCAAGTTGAAGGGTGATAGATTTAAGACAGATGTCAGAGGCAAGTTCTTTACTCAGAAACTTGTAAGAGCATAGAATGCCCTGCCTGCCACGTCCCACCTCCGCATCGCCACTCTGTTTGCACACCGCTCCTCCCCACCACCACCCTGTACACACGCCCCACCTCCCCACCGCCACCCTGTACACACGCCCCACCTCCCCACCGCCACCCTGTACACACGCCCCACCTCCCTACCGCCACCCTGTATGCACGCCCCAACTCTGCACCGCCACCCTGCACACGCCCCACCTCCGCACCACCACCCTGCATACACGTACGACCTCCGCCCTGCATCCTGCACACACGTGTGACCTCCGCCCTGCCATCCTGTACACACGCCCCACCTCCGCATCGTCACCATGTTCGCACGCTCCACCTCCGCACCGCCACCCTGTACACACGCCCCAACTCCCCACCGCCACCCTGCACACACGCCCCACCTCTGCACCGCCACCCTGCACACACGCCCCACCTCCGCACCGCCACCCTGCATACACGTACGACCTCCGCCCTGCCATCCTGCACACACATGCGACCTCCGCCCTGCCATCCTGTACACACGCCCCACCTCCGCATCGTCACCCTGTTCGCACGCTCCACCTCCGCACCGCCACCATGTACACACGCCCCACCTCCTCACCGCCACCCTGTACACATGCCCCACCTCCGCTTCGCCACCCTGTACACACGCCCCACCTCCACTTCGCCGCCCTGTACACATGCCCCACCTCTGCACTGCCACCCTGTACACACACCCCAACTCGGCACTGCCACCCCGTATCGACCTACCCTCGAATACTGCATCTTATCTACAATGTCATCACTCGTTAAGGGAATTAATCCTAAAAGGGAAGAAAAATGCCATTAGATGAAACTGACTCAGTAACTATTGTCAAAATGATGCAAGGCTGCCAACAAAGCAGATGCAAGGCGACATTGAGGCTCTGAGTAGAACAAGTCCTGTACATTTAGCAAGGCCAATGGAATGCTGTCCTACATATCCAGAAGACTAGTACACAAGCAATGGTTTAGCGGCACAAAACTCTGTTTAGGCTACACCTGATCTGAACTGCACAGATTCACCATAATGTGGAATGTATGCTTGGTTCACTGGAATCTCAATGGGCCCATAAAGGCATGAAAGAAGATGCACAGAGGCATGGATCCCATTAGGGATGCCAGGTCTGCAAAGCATTGTGGGGATGGCGTTGGAAACTGCTGACAGGGGCCAAATGATGAATAGCAAGAATGGCCTATAAAGCACAGATTGTTGGGCAGAGAAGGGGAGAAGGCCATCTGCAAAGGAAAGAGAACAATTTTAAACTTTTCAAGGTAGAAATACTGGGAACCAGGAGATCCCAAAAGTTACTGAAGTCATAAATTCCCTGCAAATGAATATGGTGCCCTTTGTTAAGATTATAGAAGCTCAAAAGTTATTATATGGGCAAAGGGATAGCAGATGGTATTGTAATGAACACTGCTAATTTTTTAAATGTTGAACAGCTTTATTTCATAAAGATTTGCATTGATGCGTTACCAAATTTCAGAGTATCTTACCCAATATGAATTTCTTGAGTTGTTGAAGGCAAACATACAACCATTTAACTGTGACCTCACCAGTTTGGGTGATGGCTTTTAGTGAGCAGAAATGTGTGTCAGTTACTTCTAAAAGATTTTTGTTGCTAATTCACGGCTGTTTTTCTGGTGCCAATTTAACTACCATGGCACCCAGAAAATTAAAGTTTTCCTTGTGTGCTGTGCCTTTAAGTTAAAGAAAGGATTAATAATTACTGATTGTCAACGAATTCTAATTCTGCTTCAGCTTCCATATGATCCAAATTCCACATGTCAACATAAATACAGAAGATATAGATAAGGTAGGTGTATTTTCCCAAAGGTAAAGGATTTCAAGACTAGCAGGCACATTTTTAAGGTGAGAGTAGTAAGATTTTAAAAAGACATTAGGGGCAACATTTTTACACAGAGAGTGGTTCTTGTGTGGAATGAACTTCCAGAGAAAGTGGTGGAGGCAGGTACAGTTACATTGATTAAAATACATTTGGGTAAATACATGAATAAGAAATGTCTGTATGGATATGGACCAGTGCAGGCAGATGGGGCTAGTTTATTTTGAGATTATGGTCAGCATGGACTGGTTGGACCAAAAGATCTATTTTTGTGCTATCTGACTCTATATTACCTAATAAAGAAACTTGGGAGTATGAAAATGTCGTCCCCTGAAAATCAAATAGCAGCCTTTCAGAAAATGTCAGCATTTTTGTGCATATCTCTTGATACTTTATTTGTCCCATTACCATTTTCTTTGGTCCTGCACCAGCAACATTTGACAAAATTTTATCTATCCTGCCCTCCACTCTTTTGTTCTTTCTCAATGCCCATCAACTCTCATTAGCATCAAATCCTTTACTTTTCAAACTTTCTCAAGTCATCGACCTGTAACATTACCCGGCAGTCCCTCTCTTCCCAACAACCCAGTGTCTGATTTTCTAGGTTTTGCTTACAACACAGCTGACCTAGATTCTGTGCTTGTATTCTATACAAGCAAAGCAGCCTGCTTGGTTGCCTTCAATGTTCACCGCTATCACCACAGTAGCAACATTACAATTGTAGATGCACTACAGTAACTCACGAAGGCTCCTTCAACATCTTCCAAACCCATGACCATTTCTATCTATGGGAACATTGTACCAAATAACAACTTTGAAATATATGTCATATCTCTTCAGTGTCAATGGATCAAATTCCTGGAATTACCTCCTTAAGGACATTGTGGGTTAACAAGTGAACTGCAGTGGATCAAAAGGCAGCCCATTACCACCTTCTCAGGACAACTAGGGACGGCCAATAAATGCTGGCAAGTCAGTGATGTCCCACAAAAGTTACGTTCCCGTATTTCCCTTACTTTCAGCTAGAGATGGAATAGTTTGGGCTCTGCTTACCAATTCTGTGTGCAATGAATTCATCATGGAGTACAGAGGAATTTGCATCTATCTGAACCCAGTCAATTGCTGCAACACAAAAAAAAATCAGAAAACAGCTTGGACATTGTTAGTAATAAATGAGACAATACACAGAAAGAAAGAGACAGACAGACATTCAAACAGGGGTGAGAGACAGACACAGAGGGAGAGAAACAAAGAGAAGAGAGAGGGATAGAAAGAAAGGCAGACGAAAAAGGAGCAGCGGACTGAGAGAAAAAGAGGGACGAGGCAGTGAGGCTTGGGTGGGGGAAAGAAACACACAGATACAATGTCATTGATATAGCTATATATACTCTGTAAACAGTGAGAGAGAAAGTGGCACTGCGGGATGGTGAGGGACAGGTGGGAGTGAGGGAGAAGGCAGGTAGGTGGAAATATAGAGATAATTAGGTTGGGCCAGTAAGGGAGGAGAGGCATGAGAGAAGGCGGGGGGAGTGTGGGAGCAGAGTGGAGTGAGCAGGAGTATGATGCAGACAGCTAGTAGATATGCTTGTGTGGATATGTAATCACCCAATGTTGCCACTTCTGCCATTAGAACTCTCCGCAATGCATTTGCCACTCTGAAATGAAGCAGAAAGATCAATGATCGAGTTCCTTTGACGGAGGACAGATTGTCATTCACGCTCAGAGTTAAAACGTCACCCCGCGCCTCATTATCGCGACTGTGTCATGACTGCCACAGCACTCATTAAAAAAAAATGGATGAACTGTATACACAAATAAAAATAAACCTGTTAGCTTTTACAGAAGCATGGGTGCAGGGAAGTATATTTTACACTTTCAAAAGGTAGGAAGAGGTGGTGGGATAGCTGGGTGAATTAAGAATGTCATTCATGCAGTCAATCAGAAGACCTTACCGCAATTTACATATAGGAAAGATAAGTCAGTTGTGGGATTACTATATAGGATTCCAAACAGTAATTACATCGCAGGACAATCTACATGACGATTCAGAGGAGATAATCAAAGCCTGAAATCAGTAATTACATTACAGTAAGAAATAAATGTGACATATGCAAGAAAGACACTATAAAAATCATAAGTAACCTGTATGTAGTTTGAGAGAACAGATGAACAAAGCCTGGAAAATTAGTTCATAGATTGCAGTCAGGACACCCTCTCAGAGCAGAAGGTTCAAGAGCTGAGCAGGAAGCAGACTATTTTAGACCTGCTAACAACGAGGGAGACAGGATACATTGGCGAGAAATCAGAGTTAACATTTCAGGTCTGTTCCTCAGGACACTCGATTCAAAACGTTAACTCTGATTTCTCTCTAAAGATGTTGCTACACCTACTGAGCTTCTCCAACAATTTTTGTTTTTGTTTCTGATTTACAGCATCCACAGTTCTTTCGGTTTTTACTTGACAGGATTCATTACTGCCTGCCAGGGTAGTAGAGGCAGAAACCATAATAACATTTCAGAAGTTTTTAGTTGTGCGCTTGTAATGCTGAGGCATGCAAGGTTATGGGCAAAATGCTGGAAAATGGGAATAGAATAGTTAGGTTACAAGGTGTAGAGCTGGATGAACAAAGCAGGCCAAGCAGCATCAGAGGAGCAGGAAAGTTGATGTTTCAGGTCGAGACCCTTCTAGGTAGATCCAGCTCTATACCTTGTTATCTCAGATTCTCCAGCACAGACAGTTCCTACTACCTCTGTAAGAATAGTTGGGTATTTGTGTTTGACCAGCGCAGACTCAATGGGCCAATGGGTATTTTTCTTTGATGTAGACCTCTATGACTACATAATCTTATGAGAAAGAAGACTGTAGGTAATAAGCAGTCATAGAATTACATATTCAATGTGAAGCTATCAGGGCTCGGGTGTCTCAAACTAGGATTTTAAAGTAAATAAAGGGATTCATTTGACTGAGAAAGCAGAGCTGGCTAAACTGAGACTAGTTTATGAGGTAGGACAATAGAAACTCAGTGGCAGACTGTTAAAGGCACATTTAATGACTCTCAGCAAAAATTTATTCCGGTGAGATCCAAAGACTCCTCGAGAAGGATGAATCAACTGATGGTGAATAGGTAAACTAAGGTCAGTGTTCGACTGAAAGAAGCACTGTATAATTTTCTCAGAGATAGATAGAACTTCAGTTGCTGGAGTTAGAGATGACGCAGTGTGGAACTGGAGGAACATAGCAGGTCAGGCAGCATCAGAGGAGCAGGAAAGTCGACATTTTGGATTGGAACCCGAAACGTTAACTTTCCTGCTTCTCTGATGCTGCCTGACCTGTTGTGTTCCTCCAGCTCCGCACTGTGCTGTCACTGTACAATTCTCTAATGAGTAGTGATAAGTCAGAGGTGTCGACAGATATTTAAGAGCCAGCAGTGAATTTAAAAAATTACATAAATATTAAGTGGAGTGGCAGAAAGCAGACTATGAGTGATATCTAGCTAGATGGGAACAAAAACAGAGAATAAAAGTTATAGTATTAGTCCTCTTGTGACAGTGAATCTGGAGGATTGAAAATGGAAATTAAAGAAATCACTGAGATTTTTACCAACTATTTTATGTTGGGTTCCGTGTAGATACTGAAAATCAAGAGGTGATACAGAGAGACGAATTTCAAGTAATCACCATCACCAGGGAAAAGCTGCTGGGAAAACTATTTGACCTAAAGTTTGAAGGTCCCCAGGATCTAACATAGAACAATACTGCGTAGAACAGGCCCTTCGGCCCTCGATGTTGCGCTGTCTTAAAAGAAATTACAAAGATAGTGGGGGATTCATTATAATTTTAGAAAATTCCCTGGATTTTGGAAAAGATCACAGCAGTTTTGAAAATAGCAAATCTTTATTCAATTAAAGTCACCATCGTCTTACTCGACGATAGGACTACTGTTTCATTAGAGAGAGACAACTGCTGGTGGTTTAAACTGAGGGTCACCATAGCTCAGGCAAGAAGACAGGATGAGAAGGGGAGTCCTTCATGGCAACCTCAGCTGGTGCAGGAATTGAACCCATGCTGTTGGCCACACTCTGCAATTCAATCCAACCATCCAGCCAAATGAACTAACCGACCCCTCTACCTTTAAGAACACAGGGGAACAGAAAGCAGGAAACTACAAGCTGCTCAGTGTCACATCCGCCACAGGGAAGATGCTTCAATCAACTCGTAAGGAGGCTATAGCAAAATACTTCAAAAAACGAGTGATCAGAGTCAAAGATAACAAAGCGTGGAGCTGGATTAACACAGCCGGCCAAGCAGCATCTTAGGAGCACAAAAGCTGACATTTTTGGCCTAGACCCTTCATCAGAAAAGGGGGATGGGGAGAGAATTCTGAAATAAATAGGGAGAGAGGAGGAGGCAGACATAAGATGGATAGAGGAGAAGATAGATGGAGAGGGCAGTATAGGTGGGGAGGTAGCAAAAGATCGGAGTCAACATTGTTTTGTAAAAAAGAAATTGTATTTAACTGGTCTTTTAGAGCTATTTGATGAAATAACATCCTAATGAATAGAGAACAACTAATAATATAATAAATTTGTATTTCCAAAAGGTACCAGCTTAGTAGACAGGGAGACATTCTATCAGCATTGATACAATTGGTTAAATAATAGACAGCAGAGATAAATGGTGCATTTTCAGCTTAGCAAGCTGAACAACTGGAGTGCCACAGGGATCAGTTCTGGGCACTGAACTACTCACAACTTAAATCAAGAGGTTGGATGAGATAGTCAAATATACAGCTGCTAAATTTGTCAATGACGGCCCGGAAAATAAAGTGTCAAGAAGTGGAGAGTTTACAATGGGATGCAGATATGTTAAGTGAATGGGCAGATTTAGGAGTCAAGTGCATGAAAAGTGTAACTTTCTCCCCTTTGACGGGAAGAATAGAAAAGCAGCATTTTACTTTTAAAGGTCGAGGGAGAGATCGGAGAACTGAGGTACATAGCGCCATCTAGTTTCCAGGTTGTGAATCCCACAATGGGTTAGCACGCACAAATACAGCAAGTACGAGGAAACTCGATTGAATGGTGGCATTTGTTACAAGGGGTTTGAATATAAAAGTGGGAATGTGCTGTGGGGCCTCGGTGAGAGCACAGCTGGAGGGAGTGGTTTCGTTTTTAAAAGAAATGATGACCCCCAGAAAGTAGTGCAGATCCGAGTTAGCCAGATCCTTCACTGCTCGTACGGTGGGGTTGGGCCATCAGCACCCGGCCCCCAGCACGGGATAGAAGGGCTGAAGGGTCACCTTCCGCACCACCTCAAAGCCCCTTCTCTCTTCCCCCGCCCCCCACCCACCCACCCCAAAAAGCACTGACGAGAGCTCGGTGTTCTCCACGACGAATTTCACATTTTCGTCAGACAGCTCCGTGATCCGCACCGTCGGCTGGTTCGCATACGGCATTGCGCTGCTAACGGCACTCCCCCGGAGGATTACTCCACTTTCCCGACAAGCTCCCTGGCTACCACTCCTCCACTATCCCAGCAAGCCCCGCGGAGCCGCTCCACCCACCGTCCCGGCAGGCTGTAGTGGAGTGGTAATCCGAGATAACAAAGTGTGGGGCTGGATGAACACAGCAGGATCTCAGGAACCCAAAAAGCTGACGTTTCGGGCCTAGACTGAGGAATGGGAGGGAGAATTAAAATGGTTAGCGACTGGGAGGTGCAGTTCTTTTTTTTATTGCGAAACGAGCGGAGGTGTTCTGCAAAGCGGTCCCCAAGCCTCCGCTTGGTTTCCCCAATGTAGAGGGAGCCGCACCGGGTACAGTGGATACGGTATACCACATTGGCAGATGAACATCTGCTTAATATGGAAAGACATCTTGGGGCCTGGGGTAGGGGTGAGGGAGGAGATGTGGGAGCAAGTGTAGCATTTCCTGCGGTTGCAGGGGAGTGTGGAGTGGACAAGGGAGTCACGGAGAGAGTGGTCTCTCCGGAAAGCAGACAGGGGTGGGGATGGAAAAATGTCTTGGATGGTGGGGTCGGATTGTAGATGGCGGAAGTGTCGGAGGATGATGCGTTCTATCTGGAGGTTGGTGGGGTGGTGTGTGAGAATGAGGGGGATCGTCGGTTACGTGGAACAGTCCCTCTTCCGCACCTACACAGGCCCCAAACCCCACCTTTTCCTCCGTTACATTGATGACTGTATCGGCGCCGCCTCTTGCTCCCCAGGGGAGCTTGAACAGTTCATCCACTTCACCAACACCTTCCACCCCAACCTTCAGTTCACCTGGGCCATCTCCAGCACATCCCTCACCTTCCTGGACCTCTGTCTCCATCTCAGGCAACCAGCTTGTAACTGATGTCCATTTCAAGCCCACCGACTCCCACAGCTACCTAGAATACACCTCCTCCTACCCACCCTCCTGCAAAAATTCCATCCCTCCAATTCCTCCACCTCAGCCGCATCTGCTCCTAGGATGAGGCATTCCACTCCTTGGTGAGACCATACCAGATTTGTGTCCAGTTTGGTCTGTTACCTAAGGATATGCTTGCTGTTGAGGGACTACAGCAGAGGATCCCCAGGATGGTGACATGAACCTATAAGGAGTTATGGAGGACTTGGGCTGATGTTTTCTAGAGTTTTGAAGGTTAAGAGATAACCTCACTAGTGCAAACTAAATTTTTACAAAACTCAGTGGAGTAGCTGCAGGAAGCATATTTTCCCAGGCTTCGGTGGGTGGGAACACAGGGAGAAACTGTCTCAGAATAAGGGGCTGAATATTTAGGGCTCAGGAGATTTGTCATACAGAGAAATCTTTGAATGTCCCTTCCACTAAGGGCTGTGGCTCAGTCGTTAATACTGCAGCCACTCAGTGCCAGGGTCCCAGGACTGATTCCAGCCTCAGGCGACTGTCTGTGTCTGCGTGGGTTTCCTCCCACAGTCCAAAGATGTGTCAGGTGCATTGACCGTGCTAAATTGTTAATAGTGTCCAAGGATGTTTAGGTTAGGTGGGTTAGGCATGGGAAATGCAGGAGTAGGGGAATGGGTCTGAGTGGGATACCCTTTGGAAGGACTTGTTGGGCTGAATAGCCTGTTTCCACATTGTAGGGATTCTATGATACATGCATCCTTGCAATGGGGAGTCCGGAAGCAAATTACACGCTGCAGGATTTTTAGATTATGACTTGCTCTTGTAGCCACTATGTTTGTGTAGTACATCAGTCTAGCACAGCACAGGAACAGGCCTCTTGGCCCACCATGTCTTTCTCAACCATGATGTCGTTCTGAACTAATCTCATGTCTCTAAATGCCTCTTTAAAATTATCTTATCCATTTTTACCTGTCATCCAGGTACCTACCACCCTCTTGCGCCCCACCCCCGGCACCTTAAACTTATGCTCCCTTGTATCTGACATTTCCTTGTGGAAAAGCTCTGGCGAACCACCCTTATCATTGCCTCTCATTTTTATGTACTTCTATCAAGTCACCTCTCAGTCTCTGGATGCTCTCGTGAAATCAGTCCAAATCTCTCCTTATAGCTAATACACTCCAATCCAGGCAACATCCCAGTAAACCTCTTTATACACCCTCTTCAAAGCCTCCACATCCTTCCTATAGTGCAGCAACCAGAACAGCGCACACTACTCTAAATTTGACCTCACTGAAGTTTTGTACGACTGAACGACTTGCCAATTCTTATACTCAATACCCCAATGAATGAAGGCAAGCATGCCATATGCCTTATTTATCACCTCATTCACTCTTGTTGCCACTTTCAGGGACTGTGAACTCAGATCCCAAGACCCTCTCTATATCAATGCTCCTAAGGGTCTGGCCATTTACTGCGCACTCTCATCTTGCATTTGATATCACAAAACGCATCACCTCACACTGAAGAAGGGTCCTGATCCAAAAAGTCAGCTTTCCTGCTCCTCTGATGCTGCCTGACCTGCTGTGTTCCTCCAGATCCACACTTTTATTACCTCACACTTGTCTAGGTTAAACTCCAACTGCCATTTTTGAACTCAAATATTAAATAATTGATATCCTGCTTGGACAACCTTATCATCATCCGAAACTCTACAAATACATCCTTCATTATATTCATAAGCACACTCCCTCTGTATCCATATGCACCTCTCCCCCGTGTCGACGTACACCCCTCCCCCTGTATCCCAGACACCACCATCACCGTCCCTGGATATGTCCTGTCTCATCAGCAGGACAAACCCAGGACAGGTGTTGGCACAGTGATATACAGTCAGGAGGGAGTTGCTCTGGGAGTTCTCAACATTGACTCTGGACTCCATGATATCTCATAGCTTTAGGTTAAACATGGGCAAGGAAACCTCCTGCTGATTACCACATACAGTCCTCTCAGCTGATGAATTGGGACTCCTTCATTTGACAACACTAGGGAGAAGCACTGAGGATGGCAAGGGCACAAAATGTACTCTGGATGGATGATTTCAATGTCCACCACCAACAGTAGTTTCGATTAGATTCCCTACAGTGTGGAAACAGGTCCTTTGGCCCAACAAGTCCACACTCCCCCTTCGAGCATCCCACACAGATCCATCCACCTATAACCCACACACCCCTGTACAGTAGGAGCAATTTAGCATAGCCAATCCACCTAGCCTGCACATCTTTGGACTGTGGGAGGAAACTGAAGCACCCGGAGGAAACCCACGCAGACATGGGGAGAACATGCAAACCCCGCACAGTTACCTGAGGCTGGAATCGAACCCGGGTCCCTGGTGCTGTGAGGCTGCAGTGCCAACCACTGAGCCACCGTGCCGCAGCAGTACTACCGATTGAGCTGGTTGGGCCTTAGAAGGACATAGCTGTGAGACTGGAGGAACACAGCAGGCCAGGCAGCATCAGAGCAGCAGGAAAGTCAATGTTGTGATCAGAGATAATGGGAACTGCAGATGCTGGAAAATCCGAGATAACAAAGTGTGGAGCTGAATGAACCCAGCAAGCCAAGCAGCATCTTAGGAGCACAAAAGCTGACATTTCGGGCCGAGACCCTTCATCAGCAATGGGGGAGGGGGAGAGGGTTCTGAAATAAATAGGGAGAGACGGGGAGGCGGACTGAAGATGGATAGAGGAGAAGGTGGACTGCAGCAGTTCGAGAAGGCAGCTCACACCACCTTCTCAAGGGCAATTAGCGACAGGCAATAAATGCTGACCCAGCCAGCAATGCACACTTCCCACAAATGAATGAAAGAAAATATATACACTTCCTCCCTATCCACATGCATCCATCATGGTATCTGACAGCAGGCTACACAGAACTCTACAGGACCATTTGTTTTCTCATTGATTGCTCTTTATTTGAACACACACTCATTACACACCCACACACTCACTCATGTATACATGGTGTACACACCCACACAGACATGTACACAGTCTGCAGCCTTGCCTCAGACAAGATCTCTATGGTGCCAGGTCCACACATTGTTGGTCATGATGGCCAGCACGCTGCTCATTGGTGCTGCCCAATGCCACTCAGGTTCTTCAACTGCAAAGAGAAAAAGGAGCCATCGTCAGCAGCAGCAAGGTGTGGGCCTGAAGGTAAGGAGTAGGGAGAAGAACTTGGCCCAAAGGGAAGGCGCAACCTGAGGGCAGGGAGGAGCCTGGGCCAGTACCCCAGGGGAGGGGCTGGAGCCCGCAGGGTTGAGGAGAAGTTACAGCATGGGATACAGAGCATGGGATTGGCTGTCCTGCCCTCTCCCATAGACTATGGCTATCTCAGGGTAAGTGGCACAGAGTGGCATGAAAGTGGCGATGCTTCAGGCACAGCTACAGACAACACATGGTAAAAGTGGCTTTCAATTGCACCAGTATAATCAATGCTACCCTTTTCCAACACTGGAGGATGGAATCACCCAGATTAGGAGCACCCACCCTGGCCCAGGACCACCTTGCTGGGGGCCAGTAACCTCAGCGTGGCTGAGGCCTAAGGTCCTCAGTCTCTCCACAACTGAGATTCAGGGCGGCTTCCTGCCTGCCTCCTGCAAGTACCTTTGGTGGTAAATCCCCAAAAGCTGACACTTACCGTCACTGCAGCTCCCCTCAGCCCAAGGAAAAGAGCTCTGCTCGTCAACTCAACCTGTAGGAGAAAACAGCCAAGAGTGATTGAGCTCGGAGTGATTGACCCCAGAATGACTGAATAGAGTCAGTGCATGATCATAGAGACACATGAATCAAGTGTGGGAATAGGCCACTTGGCTCCGTGAATCTGTTCTATTAGTCAGTCAGATCATGGTTCCACATTCCCAACCACCCTTGGTAGCCTTTTACTCCCTTTCCAGTCTTTTGCCTCAAAAATATTCAAGGACTCTGCTTCCATCGCATCCTAATGAAAAACCCAAACCTCACAGAAAATGAACTCACTTCTGTCATGAAAAGGTGATCCCTTATTTTTAAATGTTGGCTCTATTTCTAGAATTTCTAACAGGAGGAACCATCCTCTCCTCATCCATTGTGTCAATATAGATCAGGATCTTAAATGCTTCAATCAGTTGCTTCCTACTCTCAAACTCCAGTTGATAAAAGCCTAGCCTGTCCAAACTTTCCACAGGTAACAACTCACCCATTAATCTAGAAAACCTTCGCTGAAGTACTTGCAACACATTTAGGTACTTCCTCAAATAAGGTGCCCAATACTGTGCAAAGTACTCCAGATGTGGTGTCATCAATGCCCTGCATAACTGAAGGGTAACTTCCCTGCTTTTGTGTTCAATTACTTTTGCAATAAATATCATTCTATTCACTTTCCTGATTACTTGTTGCGGCTGCAAACTAATCTTTTATGATTCATGCACTTGAACACACTCTCCATCTCTGGGCACTGCAACCTCTCACCAATTAGACAATGTTCTTCTTTTCTAACTTTCCCCGCTAAGGTGAACCAATTCACGTTTTCTCACGTTATATTTCATTTTTCAGATCTTTGCCCAGTCACTTAACTTATCTAAGTATTTTTGTTGCCTCCTTATGTCCTCTGAATAACTTATTTTCCTCCCTGCCTCTGTGTCATCAATAGATTTAGCCACCATACCTTCGGACCCAAATCACTTCCATGCACTGTAAAGGGCTGAGGCCTCAGCACCAAACCCTTGTAGCACACCAATTGTTACACCCTGCCAGCTTGAAAGAGATCCATTTATGCCAACTCTGTTTCTTATTAGCCAGCCAATCCTCTATCCATGCCAACATGCCAGTCCCTATACCAGGAGATTTTATTTTCTGCTATAACCTTTGGTATGGTACCACATCAAATGCCTTCTGGAAATCTATTACAAAAATCTATTCCCCTTTACGTACAATTCGGGTTTCTCTCTCAAAAAATTCTAATAAATTGGTAAAACATGTTTTCCCTTTGACACAACCATCTTGGTTCTGCTTGATTACCTAGAATTTGTCTTTGTGCCCTCTCTAATGTCTTTAATAATATCTTGTAACAATTTCCCTGTGAGAGATGCTAAACTAAACAGCTTCTAGTTTCCTGCTTTCTGTTACCCTCTTTTTTTAAATAAAGGAATTACACTATTTTCCAATCTAGTGGAATCTTCCACAAATCAAGGAAATTTCAGATCATTAGAACTAGCACATTAACAATCTCTTTTAAGACCCTCAAATAAAGGCCATTAGCACTTTTCAGCCCACAGCTCTAACAATTTGCTCAGTGACACTTCTGTGGTGATTGTAATTATTTTAAATTCCTCCCTCCCTTCCATTTCCTGATTTACAGCTACTTCTGAGATGTCACTTGTATCCTCTATAATGATGCAAATTATGTGTTTAATTCGTCCATCATCTCCTTATTCTCTCTTAATTTCCCAGACTCACTTAGTACAAGACCAATATCACTTTAAGTCTTTTCTGTTTCATGTTTATCAAAACTCTGGCTGTCTGTAGTTCTATTTCTATCTAGCTTTCTCTGGTACTCCCATGTTTCCCTCCTTATTAATCTTTTAGGCATTTTTGCTGCTTTCTATTACATCCCATTGATCTGTCGTGTATCTTAACACAATTTTGTGCTTTTTCAAAAAAAAACTTTGATACTATCTTTAACTTTATTAGTAAACCATGGATGGTGGGTTCCCTCCTTGCAAATGCTTCCTAATTGATAGAATATGTCTATTCAGTAATTTCTGAAATATTGTCTCCGTTGCCTGTCAATACATTTCTCCCTCAACCTAATTCACCAGTTCAACATAGCTTTCATACCCCCATAACAGACCTTCTATTAGTTTAAAGTACCAGTATTTATTCCAAATGACCAATCACAGAGAGAGAGGGAGTGATTAATCCCAGGAGTGAATCTATCAAGTGAACACTTCATGGGAGTCAGACTGTTTCCACAGTGAGTTAGGAGTGTGTTCAGAAGGATGACTGGGAGTGATGAGTGTGAACGGTGAGCAAGTACAAACAAAGTTCTATTTAACTAGCTTTGCAATGTCTCATGTCCTTATTGTCTCATCAAAACAGTTAAGATTCTTAAAAAGGCTTGACAGGGTCAATGCTGAGAGGATGTTGCCTCTTATGGGCGAATCTAGGACCAGACAGCATGGTCTCAGAATAAAGGAGTGCCAATTTAAGTGTGGGATGACGAGGAATTTCTCTTGAGGGTTGAATGTCTTTGGAACCTCTTGCTACAGTGAGCTATGGGGGCACAGTCGTTAGAGGAGCAGAGGGATACATAGAACATAGAACATAGAACAGTACAGCACAGAACAGGCCCTTCAGCCCACAATGTTGTGCCGACCATTGATCCTCATGGATGCACCCTCAAATTTCTGTGACCATATGCATGTCCAGCAGTCTCTTAAATGACCCCAATGACCTTGCTTCCACAACTGCTGCTGGCAACGCATTCCATGCTCTCACAACTCTCTGCGTAAAGAACCTGCCTCTGACATCCCCTCTATACTTTCCACCAACCAGCTTAAAACTATGACCCCTCGTGCTAGCCATTTCTGCCCTGGGAAATAGTCTCTGGCTATCGACTCTATCTATGCCTCTCATTATCTTGTATACCTCAATTAGGTCCCCTCTCCTCCTCCTTTTCTCCAATGAAAAGAGACCGAGCTCAGTCAACCTCTCTTCATAAGATAAGCCCTCCAGTCCAGGCAGCATCCTGGTAAACCTCCTCTGAACCCTCTCCAAAGCATCCACATCTTTCCTATAATAGGGCGCCCAGAACTGGACGCAGTATTCCAAGTGCGGTCTAACCAAAGTTTTATAGAGCTGCAACAAGATCTCACGACTCTTAAACTCAATCCCCCTGTTAATGAAAGCCAAAACACCATATGCTTTCTGAACAACCCTGTCCACTTGGGTGGCCATTTTAAGGGATCTATGTATCTGCACACCAAGATCCCTCTGTTCCTCCACGCTGCCAAGAATCCTATCCTTAATCCTGTACTCAGCTTTCAAATTCGACCTTCCAAAATGCATCACCTCGCATTTATCCAGGTTGAACTCCATCTGCCACCTCTCAGCCCATCTCTGCATCCTGTCAATGTCCCGCTGCAGCCTACAACAGCCCTCTACACTGTCAACGACACCTCCGACCTTTGTGTCGTCTGCAAACTTGCTGACCCATCCTTCAATTCCTTCGTCCAAGTCATTAATAAAAATTACAAACAGTAGAGGCCCAAGGACAGAGCCCTGTGGAACCCCACTCACCACTGACTTCCAGGCAGAATATTTTCCTTCTACTACCACTCGCTGTCTTCTGTTGGCCAGCCAATTCTGTATCCAAGCAGCTAAGTTCCCCTGTATCCCATTCCTCCTGACCTTCTGAATGAGCCTTCCATGGGGAACCTTATCAAATGCCTTACTGAAGTCCATATACACCACATCCACAGCTTGACCCTCATCAACCTTACTAGTCACATCCTCAAAAAACTCGATAAGGTTTGTAAGGCATGACCTACCCCTCACAAAGCCGTGTTGACTGTATTTGATCAAGCCATGCTCTTCCAGATGGTCATAAATCTTATCCCTCAGAATCCTTTCTAACACCTTGCAGACGACAGACGTGAGACTTACCGGTCTATAATTGCCGGGGATTTCCCTATTTCCTTTCTTGAAGAGAGGAATTACATTTGCCTCTCTCCAGTCCTCAGGTACGACTCCAGTGGAGAGCGAGGATGCAAAGATCTTCGCAAGTGGCGAAGCAATTGCATTTCTCGCTTCCCAAAGCAGCCGAGGACAAATCTGATCCGGGCCTGGCGACTTGTCAATCTTAATGTTTGACAAAATTTTCAGTACATCAGCTTCCTCTATCTCTATCCATTCCAGCATGCACACCTGCTCTTCAAAGGTTTCATTCACTACACAGGTCGTTTCTTTCGTAAAGACAGAAGCAAAAAACTTATTTAGGGCTTCCCCTACCTCCTCAGGCTCCACACACAAGTTCCCTATGCTATCCCTGATCGGCCCTACTCTTTCTTTGACCATTCTCTTATTCCTCACGTAAGTGTAAAATGCCTTTGTGTTTTCCCGGATTCCTTCTGCCAAGCCTTTCTCGTGCCCCCTCCTGGCTCTCCTCAGACCATTTTTGAGCTCCTTCCTTGCCTGCATGTAATCCTCTCTAGCTGAACTTGACCCTAGCTTCCTCCACCTTATGTAAGCTACCTTCTTCCTTTTCACTAGAAGCTCCACCGCTCTCGTCATCCAAGGTTCCTTTATCTTACCCCGTCTTGCCTGTCTCAGAGGGACATATTTACTCATCACTCCCAACAACTGTTCCTTAAACAATCTCCACATGTCTATAGTTCCCTTACCATGGAACAACTGCTCCCAGTCCATGCTTCCTAATCTTGGAGTTCATGTTCACAGTTTCCTGAAAGCTGCCACCCAGGTGGATAGAGTTCTTAAAAAGGTGTATGGTGTGTTAGCTTTCATTAATAGAGGGATTGAGTTCAAGAACCAGGAAGCTATGCTCCAGCTATACAAAAGCCTGGTTCAGCCACTTCTGGAGTATTGTGGTGGAGCAGTTTCAAGTCTGAAGAAATTACAAGAGAGTTGCAGTGGGAGAGTGATTCCCTGAGGTTGGTCCGGAGGGAGGAGGGTAACTTCTTCAGGTTAGGCATCCCTGGAAGAGGCTTCGCAGTGAGGTTAAAATTGTATCAGTGATAATGGGAACCGCAGATGCTGGAGAATCCAAGATAATAAAATGTGAGGCTGGTTGAACACAGCAGGCCCAGCAGCATCTCAAGAGCACAAAAGCTGACGTTTCGGTATTGTGTCCAGTTCTGGTCATCTCATTACAGGAAAGATGTGGAGGTGTTGGAAAATGTGCAGAGGAGATTTACCAGGATGTTGCCTGGAATGGAGGGAAGGTCTTACTTGGAAAGGTTGAGAGAGCTCGGGCCTTTCTCTTTCGAGCGACGAACGATGAGAGGTGACTTGATGGAGGTATACAAAATGATCAGAGTTATAGATAGGGTGGACAGCTAGAGACTTTTTCCTAGGGTAGAGGTAGCTATTACGAGGGCGCATCGTTTTAAAGTGAGCAGATGTAGATACCGGTGAGACGTCAGAGGTAGGTTCTTCACTCAGAGTGGCGTGGAATGCATTGCCGGAGCGGCTAGTGGAGTTGGCCACATTAGGGGCATTTAAATAGGCATATGGATGACAGTATAAGGTAGGGGTGGAGGTTAGATAGTCCTTCGGATTAGGGTAAAAGTTCGGCACAACATTGTGGGCCAAAGGGCCTGTACTGTACTGTATTGTGCTGTTTTATGTTCTATGTATATTTAAGGCTGAAATAAATAGATTCTTGGTCAGTAGGGGAATCAGGGTTATAGGGAAAAAGGCAGAAGAGTGGTCAGGAATGTTCAAGCAGGCTTGAAGAGCTAACTGACCTTGAATCATAGAATTATAAAAGAACAGAAGAGGCCCTTCAGCCCACCCAATCTGTACTGCTAGAAATATACTCTTACCTACACTTGTCCCATTTTCCTGGACTAGACCTTGAATTTATAACATTAAAGATCGAGAGATTCCTTGTCTCAGCTAACCTCTGAGACAGCGTATTCCAATCCGCACCACCCACTGGATGAAAAACATTTTTTCTCAAACCCCTCTAGACCTACTGCCTTTCACTTTAAAATTATGCCCTGTTGTTATTGATCCTTTGACTAAGAAATAATTTCATACACCTCTACCAGGTCCTTTTCAACCTTCTCTGTCAGAAAGAAAACAACTCAAGCTCATTCAGCCCTTCTTCATAGTTTAGCTCCAAACCAGGCCAATCCTTGTGAACCTCCTCTGCAGCTCCTCCAGTGCAATCACTTCCTTCCTACTATGAGGTGACCAGAACTACACATAGTAATCCAGTTGTGGCCTAACCAAAGTCCTGTGTGACTTCCCTGCCCTTATAATCTAGGCCTCAACTGATAAAGGCAAGTGTCCTATATGCTTTCTTAACTACCCTGTTAAATGTTCTGTCACCTTCAGGGGTCTGTGGACAAGCACTCCAACACCCCTCTGAGCTTCCTAGTGGCCTCCATTCACTGAGTGCTCTGTTGTCTTGTTACTTCTTCAAAAGTGCATCACCTCGCATGTATCAGAGTTAAATTCCACCTGACAAATCTGATTATATCCTCCTGTACCCCAAAATCATCTTTCTCACCGTCACCCACTAGCCAATATGTTTTACTGGATACCAACAGCTTTATCTTCTTTATCAGTTTCCCAGATGTAACCTTGTCAATAGCAATATAAACTACATCAACATGCCTAAAGTGTCAACTCCTCGAAAATTTCCAAATTTGTTAAGCATGACCTCCCTCTGACAAAACCATACTGACTATCTCTGATCAAACACTCCCTCTCTATATGGAAATTAATTACTTTTGTTCCTTAACTATTTTCACCAACTGATTCCCTACCACTCACTGGTCTGTAGTTCCCTAGTTTATCCTTACACTTCTTTTGTAAAGTAGAACCACATTAGTTGTCCTCTAGCACCTCTCCTGTGCCAGAAAGGAAACTTGGAATTTTGGAATTTAGAAATTTGGATCAGGACCCCTGTAATTTCCTCCCTTATCTCCCACAGCAGCCTGGTAAAAACTCATCCAGACCTGTCGATTTGTACACTGTTAAATCCACCAAAATCCTCCAATACCTCCTTGCTTCTTATATTGATCTTGTCCCTGTTCCTATTTCTAATGGTCTTATTGTCACTGTGTTACTGCATGGTGGCAGTGTTTCTGTGGCGTGAGCGGAACACTACACACGAGGACTGAGCAAAATACATGTAGCCCCACATGCAGGTGTAGACACTGACAGCTTGAGCTGTCTCTTAGTGTGGATATAACCAGGCTGACTGGGTTCTCACCTGTTTGGCAGAATGAGCCATATTGGCAGCGTCGTGAACACGGTTTTCCAGGAAGTTCCAAGTATCTTCATAATCTGGGGAGGAATCCTGAAGCAGCACCAGCTCTGTCGTGTTGTAGATTCCAGCCAGGGTGGCTCGCTTTGTGTACCAACTTGACTGCTCAGATTAACAAACCACAATATTACAGTCACTGGATATTCACTAGTCCTCACCCTGCTTCCTGCAGACAACCACCTGCGCAAACCATTCTCCATGTAAGCCCCATCTCCCCATGTAAACACCATCGCTGTGCAATATTCACACCCTGTGCTAACTCCAACCATCTGTCAACTCTAAAGCCCATGTAAATCCCATCCCTGTGCAACCACCACCCTCACGCCCAATGCACCCTGCCTGTGCCACCCCACCTCATTCACACTAGTGCCCTCTGTGTAATCCTTTGCCACACACAGAGTACGCTGATCCCAAACATATTTGTCCCCTCTGCATACCCCCATCCCATACAGACCCACCCGCTTCAAAACACTAGTCCACACGAAATTACCCCTCCTATCCAAAGTCCCACACCCAAACAGGTTTACCACTTCCGCATTTGTTCCCCTGCTAGAACACTGGATTAGTGTTACTCACGTCTGTAGACCTGTCTCCTGCATAGTACCAGATCTCATCCACCATCTCTGTTAGGTTCCTCAAACTGTCCGCAATGTTTTGTGGCAGCAGTAAAATACTCATTGCCTGACAGAAAATATTGAGACTGTGAGATGAGTCTGTGTATGGTAACAGTGGTAACATGGATTATCCCAATGAAAACAATGTCAGCACACATGAGGAATGATCAAGGACATACATCCCTGTCAGCACAGGATAGCTGGGAGTGACTAGCTGCCATGACACGAACACCCCCTCAGGCAAAACACTCTCAACTCAAGCCTCAGGCTTGTGCAAATATTCACAGCTGACTCTACAATGCAGGATTGAGGGAGCGCTGCACTGTCCAGAGGTCTGGGCTGAGGGAGCGCCGCGCTGTCCGAGGAACCACTGTGATGTCCAAGCATCAGGACTTGGAAAATGCTGCAATGTGCATGGGTCAGGACTGAGGGAACACTGCACAGATTCAACATCTGGAGAGCATTACCACATGGGACACATTCACCCAAGACTGATATGAGGTTCTGGGGACTGACATGAAAGTCGAGGGCACATCTTTTACTAAAATACATTCACGAGAATCACCAATATTTTTTGCCCATCCTTAATTGGTGGTGGTGAGCTGCCTTCTTGAACTACTGCAATCTAGCAGCAGAGAGCATAATATTTTGGAGTAGATTTGTAGCTCGGGTTGTGGGTCTTGAGGTTGCTTGGCTCGCCGAGCTGATTTCTTGTTTTGTTACCATGCTTGGTAACATCCTCAGTGCAGCCTCCGATGAAGCGTGGGTGTGTTTTCCCGCCTGCTTTTTAAACCCTGGGATCCAGTACATGAACACCAACTGGCTACAAAAAGATACAACCAATACTCAGTCATCTCAATCCATATTGATAAGGAGAATCACCACTTTGACTGGGACAACACCAAGACCCTGGGACAGGCTAGGCTGAGACAGGCACGAGAATTCCTAGAAGCATGGTACTCCGTGAAGCATGCTATTAATAAACACACTGAACTCGACCTCATATACATTCCACTACGAAGGAAAACCGAAGTGAGGCAATCCATCTTAATGGACCCCAGAGTTTAAAAACCAGGTGGGAAAACACACCAACGCTTCATCGGAGGCTGCATTGAGGATGTTATCCAGCATGGTAACGAAACGTCTGCAAAAAAAAAACCAGCTCGGCGAGCCAACCAACATCAACAACCTCAAGAGAGCAAAACCTCAGAATGAAGCGTGACCTATTTAGGACAGGGATGAGGAGTAATTTTTACCTCACAGAGGGTCTTAAATCTGAGGAATGCTTTACTGCAGACAGCTGTCGAGGATGGATCCTTAAATATTTTCAAGACTGAGACAGACTGATTTTTAATCAAACATTGTGGGGAAAAGGCAGGAAAGTACAGATGGAGATTATTGGATAGGCCACAATCTCATTGAACAGCTGATTATGGCCTACTTCTGCTTCTGTGTCTCGTAGTGTTATGCTTATGGTCTTGTTTCCCATTCTTAATCAATTTCAAACTAAATGAGCTTGCTAGGGCTATTTCTGGGCAGTTAATAGTCAACTACATTGCTCAGGGTTTGGAGCCATATGTAGGCCAGGTGTGATGAGATTGGCAGTTCCCGTCCCTAAAGGGCAATTTGTGAATCAGATGGGACTTTACAATAATTGACAGTTTGATAGTGACCCTAGATGAGACTAGATCATTATTCCAGATTTATTTGCTTGGCTCATGGTGGGATTTGAACCCAGTGGGCTCTGGATTACAAGTCTAGTGACATTATCGCTGCTTCACTATCTCCCCTAATGTGGCAGGGCTTCAGTATGATTCATTTGTCGTGGGATCACTTAACATTGTCTATTTAGTTCTGCGATATACAAGTATCCCTGCAATTGTAACTTCACCAGGGTGTCACTTCATTTTGCTGTATGCCTGGTGCTGCTCCTGGCATCCTCTTAGCACTCTCCACTGAGAGCCCTGGTGGGGGCAGTGTTCAGGGAGAGTTAAGCCGAGTCTCTTCCAATGACATCAGTTGGTTATTATTCAATGGAGGGAGATGATTAGATGAGACTCCCTATAGTGTGCAAACAGGCCCTGATATTGCAATTGTACAGGCCCTGGCTGATCAAGGCTGGGGGTGGGGGACTGTATGTGTTACCTGTGGCCAGCTGTCAATGTAGGGGATCAGCATGCGTAACCTTGCCTCCACTGCATCCTTGAGAAACCTATCCATCTGCTTGGCTCTGTGTAAAAACAGAAAGACACATGAGTAAAGAAACAAATGCTGAAAACTGATTTCTTCCAGTCCTTTTGGGGGATTCCTGCTGGGAGCAACTCAATTCAGTCTTCAATAGGGCTGGGAGTGGGGGACGAGCAATGCAGACATGAGGTTCTGAGGGGGAGAGGGGTGAGAGTGGATGAGGTGATGGTGGCTCAGATTTGAAATAGCAAAGTTTTGAGGGGTATGGAATGAGGCGTTGGTGAGCTGAGAGGATCAGTGCCATTAGAATGCAGTGGGATGTGGGGGAGCCAAAGTGTAAGGGTGGGGAGCGGGATTGGGGAGTAGGGGCAGGGACAAGAGGTGGGGGGGCATGGTGCAATGAGGGCAGTACATGGGGTGAGGGGTGGAATTGGGTGAGGGGGTGATGATGTGAGTATTTGAGGGGGCAATGGGGGAATGTGAAATGTGGTGATGGGGTGAGGGGTAGTGACAATCGGGTGAAGGTGTTACGGAGGAAGGTATGATGATAGGAGGTGGTGATGGGGATGGTGCAGGAAGGAGATGATGGGGGGGTGGTTGTGATAAGGGGAAGAAGGGTGAGGGTGTGAAGAATTGATGGGGTGGTGGTGATGGGGGGAGTGACAGTAGCAATGCTGAGAGCTCTGGGGGAAATACAGTCCCTGGTGGGGCTTCTCCTGTGACCATTGATCAATGGCAGACACTGAGGGTCTTGTTGAACGTTAGATCCCCATTCACTATGTTAGTGTGGGCTTGTTCTGTGTGGGACCCCAGCTTTCCCAAGCCAAACACGCATTAATGAATCAACTAGATTCTATATCATCATCACAACACCTTCCTCATCAACTTTACTATTTGATTCCCTGATTCTTTAGACTCACTGTACAATTCACTTGCTACGGTGGGTTTCAACTCTGGAGTATTATCGAATAACAGGGGTGCACCGTTTCACATTTGTGCAACATTGCACTCCCTATGTCTGATACAACAGCATGGGATCTGAGGCTGTTGCTTCTTCTGCCATACTTACTCCTGGTGTCCTAGCTGCACCTGTTGATGTTGCTCGCTCAGCTGTTCAGAGAGTTGCTTGTTACACTGAGACACAAAGTGTAGAACTAACTCCCCAGGGCCGTGACGAAACATCCCAGTCAGCGCTGGTGACAGATCCAACACCTGAGGCAAGACAGCAGGCAGAAAACACAGCGATGGTTACACTGCAGCCGATCAGAATCTTAAAGCCCAGCAGCCAGTCACTGAGACACTGGTGAAGTTGTGGATAGTGAGGAAGGTCATCAAACGATACAGCAGGGTATAGAATCATTTGGAAAATTAGGTAGAGAAATGGCAGATGAAGTTTAATCCAGACAAGTGTGAAATGATGCATTTTGCAAGGCCAAATGCAAGAAGAAAGTATACAGTAAATGGCCAGACCTTAGGAACATCGAAACACAGATGGGTCTTGGGATGCAAGTTCTTATCTCCTTAGGAGTGACAAACAAATGGATAAGGTGGTAAAGAAGGCATATGCCATGCTTGTCTTCATCGATCAGGGCATTTAATAGTAAAGTTGGCAGATCATGTTGCAACTGCATAAGACTTTGGTCAGGCCCCATTTGGAGTATTGTGTATAGTAATGATCACCACGCTAAAGGAAGAATGTGGAGGCTTTGGAGAGGGTGCAAAAGGAAGTTTACCAGGATGTTGCCTGGATTGAAGTGCATCAGCTGTAAGGAGAGGTTGAATATGTTTTGACTGTTTTCACTTGAATATTGAGGCTGAGGAGTGGCCTGATAGTAAGTATATAACATTATGAGAGGCATGGATTGGGTGGACGGTTGGAGTCTTTTTCTGAGGGTAGAAATGTCAAATACCAGGTTGCATTGGGTTAAGGTGAGAGGGGAAGAATTTAAAGCAGATGTATGAGGAATTGTTTTAGACTCTGCAGGCAGTCTCAGAACAACACTTAGAGAAAGGAGAAACAGGAGCTGTTTTAACAATAGTAGGTCATAATGAGACTGACACTTTTATACACACTGTCCTCTGTAAATGCACGTTTGGAATTCAGAATGGAAAAACTGCCACAGCACAAAGTCAAATCCAGTGGTTTGGAGGTGTGTGTGTGGATACTGTATTTTTCATATTTTACAGCAATGATACAATCCTGGTTCATACCTTGGCCCCTTCTGCAATGGCCTCCACTGACCAGCCATACATGGGGACAAATTCCAGAGCCGCAGACAGGAGCTGCTGCGTCAGCTGTTCCTCGGATTCAAAGCCCTCTGTCTTTTCTCTGTTCTGATCAGAATGGCTACTGGGAGAAGGGAAATGGAACAGTTATAAAATTCTCTCAGTTCCTGTATCACATCCTATTAAGCCAGTGAGAGAGGAGTCACACCATAACCCAACTGAAAAATACCCAGAGCCGTAGGTGTATTTGATTGATTCACTGCAGCAGATCCACAAGTTCAATGCTGGAACGTGATTCAATATGATCCAGGATGGTTGGGAAGATCACTGATCCAGTCTCACTGGCGAGAGTCCCAACTCCAATAGGTGCAGGGTGTAAGAAGTAGAATCTTCATCTAATTACAAAGCATGTGTTCACACTGACCCCTGACAATAACACATGTCCAACCCAACTCTGTTTTGCTTTATCAATTCCTTCTGCAAACCCATTACTATAAAGATCCATAGAAAGTGGCATGGCTGAACACTCAAACAAAAATCGAAATTCAGAAGAAAAGTTATCAATTTCAATGAAAAATATTATTTCTTGAAGGTGCAATGCCTGTGGTGCCCAGTCAAGAGAATTCTATGAAACATTACAATTAATATGCAATAAGTTACAGTAATTCCTCATTAGGTATTCTGAGATTTTCCTGTTCACCTTTTCCCAATTTTCCTGCATTTCTTTGGAAGTATGTGAACAGGAAAAATCTGACTATGTTCCAGTATTGGGTAAAGGTCATGTGCTGAGACTGTGCTGGAGCAGTTTGGCTTTTGCATCATGTCCAAATCAAGTCCTTAAAACAACAGTCCAGTTCATTCCATCAATTTCCCCCCAGTCCATTCTCCATTTTAAACAGTGATTCAACTGCATTTTGTACGTTATCACTGAATCTCTTTCCACCACACTATCAAACTAAGCATTCTGAATCAGACAATTAGGCATCATCTTCCTCTCTGGTTCTAATGTTTCAATTTTAACATCAATATCTGCCTTTGGAAGAGGCCATAATATTTCCCAATGACCTCACTGTACTTTTAAATAAAATTTGTTGCTGAGTTTTAAAGAAGTTAGTCAACCTAGAGGGAGCATTGAAAGCTTAAAGTGAATTCAAGAATGTTGTTGGCTGTACCAGTAGTAGGCTGGATTAGAGTTATAGAGTCATACAGCATGGAAACAGACGCTTCGGCCCAAAATGCACCATGCTGACTATGGTGCCCACTCAGCTAGTTCCAACTGCCCATATTTGGGCCCTATCCCTCTGAACCATTCCCATCCATGAACCTATCCAAATGTTTTTTAAATGTTGCCATTGTACCTGTCTCAACCACTTTCCCTGGCAGCCCATTCCATACATGCACCACTCTCTGCGTGAAGAAGTTGCCCTTATGTCCTTCTTTAAATCTTTCCCCTCTCATCTTAAAACCTATGCCCTTTAGTTTTCAATTCCCCATTGCTGGGCAAAAGACTATATGCATTCATCCTACCTATGTCCCTCACTATTTTATGCACCTCAATATGTTCATCTCTCATTCTCCTAAATTCCAAGGAATAAAGACCTATCCTGTCCAATCTCTCCCTATAACTCAGGCTTATTGGCATGGCAACATCCTTAAATGTTTTTTGAATACTTTCCAGTTTATCTATGCCTTTCCTATAACAGGATGACCAAAACTGTACACAATACTCCAAGTACGGCCTCACAAATGACTTATACGACTGTAACGTAATGTCCCAACTCCTAAACTCAATGCCTTGACAGAAGAAGGCCAGTATACTAAATGCCTTCTTCACCACTCTGTCCACCTGTGATATCACTTTCAACGAACTACCTATTTATACTATCAGAGATAATGGGAACTGCAGATGCTGGAGATTCCAAGATAATAAAATGTGACGTCAGCTTTTGTGCTCCTGGGATGCTGCTTGGCCTGCTGTGTTCATCCAGCCTCACATTTTATTACCTATTTATACTGCTAGGTCCCTCTGTTCCACAACACTCCTCAGGATTTTACCACTTACTGTATAAGTCCTACCTTGGTTTGACTTTCCAAAATGCAACACCACACATATACATTTATTGAACAGCGTTTGCCAATCCTCAGCCCACTTCCCCATGTGATCAAAATCCCTCTATAAAACCTTCCTTGTTATCATCCACAAACTTACTAATCATGTGTTGTACATTCACATCCAGATCATTTATGCAAGAAACAAATAACAAAGGAGCCAGCACCGATCGCCTATAGCACACCACTAGTCACAGGCCTCCAGTCCGAGAAACAACCTTCAACCATCACCCTTAACTTCCTCCAATGGAGTCAATTTTGAATCCAATTAGCTAGCTTTCTGTGGCTCCCATGTGACCTAACTTTCATGACTAGCCTGCGATGTGGGACCTTGTCAAAGTCCAGGTAGGCAACATCCACAGCCCCACCCCCATCCATCCTCTGGTTACGTTTTTGAAAAACTCTTAAAGTATTTGTCAGACATGACTTCCCGCACACAAATCCATGCTGACTATCCCTACTTAGACCTTGACTATCCCTCAGTATCCTTTCCAATAACATGCCCACCACTGATGTCAGGCTCACTGGGCTGTGGTTCCCCTGGCTTGTCTTTGCTACCTTTCTTAAACAATGCAACAACATTAGCCACCTTCCAATCTTCTGGAACTTTATCGGTAGCTAAAGATGAAGCAAAAATCTCTGCAAGGGAGATCTCTGCAATTTCTTCCCTGGTCTCCCGCAATGTCCGAGGATGGACTTGATCAGGCCCAAGGGATTTATCTACCTTAATGCGCTAAGGCTGCAAACACCTCCTTTCTGGTAATGTGTCCAAAACATCCCCACTTGTTTCCCTTATTTCCTTCAGTAAACACTGAGGAGAAACACTCATTAAAAACTTTCCCCATCTCCTTTGGCTCCATACAGGCAGCCATGCTGATCTTTAAGGGGTCCTGTTGTCTCCCTAGCCACCCTTTTATTCTTAATATAAAGAACAAAGAAAATTACAGCACAGGAACAGGCCCTTCGGCCCTCCAAGCCTGCGCCGATCAAGATCCTCTGTCTAACCTGTCATCTATTTTCTAACGGTCTGTGTCCATTTGCTCCCCACCCATCCATGTACCTGTCCAAATATATCTTAAAAGACGCTAACGTGTCTGCGTCTACCACCTCCGCTGGCAAAGTGTTCCAGGCACCCACCACCCTCTCTGTAAAGAACTTTCCACGCATATCTTCCTTAAACTTTCCTCCTCTCACTTTGAACTCATGACCCCTAGTAATTGAGTGCCCCACTCTAGGAAAAAGCTTCTTGCTATTCACCCTGTCTATACCTCTCATGATTTTGTAGACCTCAATCAGGTCCCCCCTCAATCTCCGTCTTTCTAATGAAAATAAGCCTAATCTACTCAACCTCTCTTCATAGCTAGCACTCTCCATACCAGGCAACATCCTGGTGAACCTCCTCTGCACCCTCTCCAAAGCATCCACATCCTTTTGATAATGTGGCGACCAGAACTGTACACAGTACTCCAAATGTGGCCGAACCAAAGTGCTATACAACTGCAACACGACCGGTCAGCTCTTGTACTCAACGCCCCATCCAATGAAGGAAAGCATGCCGTATGCCTTCTTGACCACCCTATTGACCTGCATTGTCACCTTCAGGGAACAATGGAGCTGAACACCCAGATCTCTCTGTTCATCAATTTTCCCTAGGACGTTTCCATTTACTGTATAGTTCGCCCTTGAATTTGATCGTCCAAAATGCATCACCTCGCATTTGCACGGATTGAACTCCATCTGCTATTTATCTGCCCAACTCTCCAGTCTATCTATATCCTGCTGTAATCTCTGACAGTCCCCCTCACTATCTGCTTTTCCACCAATCTTAGTGTCATCTGCAAACTTGCTGATCAGACCACCTACACCTTCCTCCAAATCATTTACATATATCACAAAACAACAGTGGTCCCAGCACAAATCCCTGTGGAACACCACTGGTCACAGGTCTCCAATCTGAGAAACTCCCTTCTACTACTACCCTCCGTCTCCTGTTGCCTAGCCAGTTTTTTATCCATCTAACTCGCACACCCCAGAACCCATGTGACTTCACTTTCTCCATCAGCCTGCCATGGGGAACCTTATCAAACGCCTTACTCAAGTCCATGTATATGACATCTACAGCCTTTCCCTCATCAATTGACTTTGTCACGTCCTCAAAGAATTCTATTAAGTTGGTAAGACATGACCTTCCCTGCACAAAACCATGTTGCCTATCACTAATAAGCCCATTTTCTTCCAAATGGGAATAGATCATATCCCTCATTATCTTCTCCAGTAGCTTCTCTACCACTGACATCAGGCTCACCGGTCGATAATTACCTGGATTATCCTTGCTGCCCTTCTTAAACAAGGGGACAATATTAGCAAGTCTCCAGCCCTCCGGGACTTCACCCGTGTCTAAGAATGCTGCAAAGATATCTGTTAAGGCCCTCGCTAATTCGTCTCTCGTTTCCCTCAGTATAGCTATAGACCTTCTGGGATTATCTTTCACCTTATCTGCCAGATCAATCTCATACACTGTTTTTGCTCTTCTGATTTCCCTCTTGAATGTGTTCCTACACTTTTTAATAGTCATCTCGGGATTCACTTGAGCCCAATAACTTAAACCCAATGTGTGCCTTCTTTTTTCTAATCAGAGCCTCAATATCCCTTGTCAGCCAGGTATCCCTAAACCTGCCAGCTTTTCCTTTCATCCTAACAAGGACACACTGTTTCTGGACTCTTGATATCACATTTTAAAAAGTCTCTCATTTGCCAGTTGTTCCTTTTCCTTCGAACAAACTCACCCAATCTATCTCTGCTAGATCCTGCCCTATCGCTCCAAAATTGGCCCTGCTCCAGTTTAGCACCTTAAACTGTGGACCAGTCCTATCTTTTTCTATAACAATGTTAAAACTAAGAGAGTTATGGTCACTGGACTCAAAGTGCTCTCCAACTGACACTTCAGTCACTTGCCTGATCTTGTTTCCTAAGAGGAGGTCCGGTGTTGCACCCTCCCAAGTAGGGCCCTATACGTTGAGATTTAGGAAACTTTCTTGGACACATTTGACAAATTCCACTCCATCAGGGCCTTGTACACTCTGGGTGGGTCAGTCAATACAGAGGAAATTAAAATTTCTAATCAATACTATTCTATTTATTCTGCATGTATCTGCAATGTCTCCATATATCTACACTAGTACCTACTGACTATTTGGAGGTCTGTAAAACAGCCCCAGCAGAGTGGCCAATCCCTTTTTATTTCTATGTTCTAACAATATGGCCTCACTTGATGACCCCTTAAAGAATATCCTCTCTAAGCACTGTTGTTATGTCCGCCCTTATCAAAAGGGAACTCGCCCTCCTTGCTTACTTGCATTTCTGTCAGACCTGTAGCTTCTGTATCCTGGAACACTGAACTACTAGTCCTGTCCTTCTCTTAGCCATGTTTCTGTTATGGTTATAATATCCCAGTCCCCAGAGCCAATCCATGCTTATGAGCTTATCTTCCTTACCAGTTAGGCCTCATGTTGAAATAAGTGCACTTTAAACCAGAAGTCATTCCACCCCTTTACTGTTGCTCCTGCCTATCCTGAATAGTAACCTTGCTCTCGATGTCTAATGTATTTTTCCCTAGCTTATTAATGGCCCTTCTCTTATTCAGAGAACAACCCACCCCCCCCAGCCCCACCAAACTGGTTTAAACCCCTGCCGGTAACACTAGCAAATCTCCCGACACGGATATTAGACCTGATCCGGTTCAAGTGCAACCTGACCCTCTTATAGAGTCACCTCTACCTCAAAAGAGATCTTATTGATCCACGAACTGAAAACTCTGTCCCCTACGTCATTTCCTCAGCCTCGCATTCATCTGGCTTATCTTTCCATTTCCATCCTCACTGGCACGTGGCACTGGGAGTAATCCAGAGATCACTACCCTTAAAGTCCTGCTTTTTAAATTCTTACCTAACTCCCTACACACATTTTGTAGGACCCCATCCCTTTGTCTTCCTATGTCATTTATACCAATATGCGGAATGACCTCTGGCTGTTCACCTTCCCCTTCAGAATGTTATGCAACATCTCAGAGACATCCTTGCCCCGTCATCCAGGAGGCAACACACCATCCTCTGATGCTGCCTGACCTGCAGTGATGCTCCAGCTCCACACAGGGTTATCCTGGTGTCTCTTCTGCAGCCACAGAATCTCCTGTCTGTCCCCCTCGCAACTGAGCTCCAATCAGTATCGTTCTATTAGACCGCACCTTTCCCTCTGAGTCGGTCACAGTGCCACTGACCTGACTGCTGCTCTGCTAGCCCCTGAAAAGTCACACGCCAACACCCCAAACAGTATCCAAAGTGGTATACCTGTTATTGAGGGAAAAAGCCACAGAGGAACCCTGTAATATCTGCTTTTGCCCCATACCTCTTCTGGTGATCACCCAGCTATCTGCAGCCTGAACCTTAGAAGTGACCATTTCTCTAAAGCTCTTATCAATGATGTTCTCTGCATCCTGGATGATTCTGTGTATGTCCAGCTCCAGCTCCCATTCCCTATCACAATCTGTCAGGAGATGCATTGGGTGCACTTCTCGTAGATGTAGCCACCACGGAAACTAGAAGACTCCCTGATCTCCTACATTTTACAAAAGGAACATTCCAGTGACCTAACTGCCATCCCTACTGCCTTCAGTCCAGACAGAAAGAAATTAAGAGTTAAAGAGCCCATACCTGCTCTTACTTGTAGCCCTGTTCAGTCTCCTCAGGCCGAAACTTCTCAAGCAAGCACCTCAGCGATTCCACTCTAACACTGGCCTACCTGTTAATGGCTGCTCACTTGTACATCTTTACCTTGCAGTCGTACTACTCACAGAGCCCTTTCTTTTAAGTCAGAGGACAGAGTTACAGTGGGAATGTAATGTTTTGGGTTTAATTATACCTTGACACTAGATTCTGCCTGACCTGCTGTACAGTCATGATAACAGTGACGATGTCTCCCAGAATTCTGCTGTAATAACTCTCAGCTGCCCTCTGACTGTTTTAGGACAGAGTCCCCATTAAAATACTTGCAAATTCATAATAAGATGTAACGTGGATTACAACTAACTGACAGATGTGTCTGAAAAACTGTACTTTGTTTCAATATCAAGTCAGCACTCAGAAGATGGTTTATATTCATGAAGACCAGGAGGCATCATGTCAGAGAATAAGACATTGAAATGTTTTTAAAAATGTTCTTTCCTTAATTGGTCTTAAGTGCTTTGAAGGCTGCAAGAGAGAATCCAAATGGAAACTGAATGAAAATGTCTCCTTTTGACACGCAGAGAAGTTAGCAAATGCAGAGGAGAAGGAATGACATACCGGTAATGTCAGTGGGAGCAACCTAACAGATGGAAAACCTTCTGATTCACTCCATCATCTACAAAGTTGACGTGTGATGGAATATTCCCCACATGCCTGGATGAGTGTAACTCTAACAACATTAGAGAGGCATGACCCTTAAAGAGCAACTTTTAAATCCACGACCACTGCCATCTCGAAGTACAAAGGCAACAGATAGATGGGAACACCACCAGCTGCAAGTTGCCATCCAAGTCACTCACCATCCTGTCTTGGAAATACATCACTGTTCCTTCAATGTCACTGGGTCAAAATCCTGAAAGTCCTTGCCTAACAGCTTTGTTACCTGCATCCCAAAGACTTCAGTACTTCCAAATGGCAGCTCACCACCACCTTCACAAAAGTGTGGACCAGCCAGCGTTGCCAAAATCCCACGAACAAATAAAAAAAAGGTTTAAATAAAATGCTTTGTCAGCTGGACATAGTATCAAATCTTCAAGTTACATTCAGGGATCAGAAATTAAAGAGATCAGAAATGGTTTCTTACCCTATGAACAGGAATGGACTGATAAAGATCATTGAACAGTGAGGAGGAACTGGAAACTCCTGAGGGATTTAAACATTGGGCCCTATCAGAGGAGTATTTCATACCATGGTTTGGACAAAGATGATGTGAGGCAGATTGTGAGTGGACAGGATGATCTTGTCAATGATACTGTAGAAAGAACAGCTATTAAAAAAAAATTTCAAAGAATGATTCTTTGAATGGCCAAATGGGTCAGTTTGACTGCTGGAGGTACAATCAACTGGCAGCAGTCTGCTCGCTGGTGATCGTAAGGATGTCTTTTTTGTAATGTATTTAAGGTCAACAGAAATGGTGCCTCTCGTTCAAATCAAATAAACACATTTCTGTTTAATACGAGCTTTGTGAATTGTCTCGTTATCTCTTATATTTCCTGTAACTGAATTATCGAGTAATCCGTCAGCAGAAGGGCACACTTCACACGAATTAGTTTTTCTTGTAAACTTAATGTGCTGTTTTAACGTCCTGTAGAAGGTAAAGTTGTTGATATCCTGGACGACGTAGAATATGGCTGATCTACACTAAGCTATGAGCAGCTGTCTGTACCTGGAGTAGGATTCCTTGGCCGCTGTGAATGTCTGAGAGCTTTGGGAGTGCTGTTTAGGCTCCTGTTCTTCACCAGGCACCCGCAGATACAGTGATGATCGCAGGCCCCTGCGCACCACATCACAGGAGTACAGACCAAGCTGTTGACAGAGAAAAAGGGCTTCAGTTCCCTCATTCATTCGTAACAAAGAACATTAAAAGCATCATACACATCAAATGCTCCACAACAGGTATAGCATGGCATTAGATACAATGTAAAACTCTCTATACTATGATTGCAGAGTCCTTAGCCATGACCAACCCTGCCCTCACACCTTCCCTTCCCGCTTACAATAGAAGTAGGATCGTAGGGGGGGAGGGGGGGAGGGAGGGGGGGGAGAGGGGGAAGGGGGGGAGAGGGGGAAGGGGGGGGAGAGGGGGAAGGGGGGGAGAGGGGGAAGGGGGGGAGAGGGGGAAGGGGCCGG
>NW_026728367.1:2500-5000 GCF_030684315.1 Stegostoma tigrinum
GTGTGTGTGTGTGAGAGAGAGAGAGGGGTGTGTGTGTGAGAGAGAGAGAGAGGGGTGTGTGTGAGAGAGAGAGGGGTGTGTGTGTGTGTGAGAGAGAGAGGGGGTGTGTGTGAGAGAGAGAGAGAGGGGTGTGTGTGAGAGAGAGAGAGAGGGGTGTGAGTGTGTGTGAGAGAGAGAGGGGTGTTAGTGTGTGTGAGAGAGAGGGGTGTGTGTGTGTGAGAGAGAGAGGGGTGTGTGTGTGTGAGAGAGAGAGAGAGGGGTGTGTGTGTGTGAGAGAGAGAGAGAGAGAGAGGGGTGTGTGTGTGAGAGAGAGAGAGAGGGGTGTGTGTGTGAGAGAGAGAGAGAGGGGTGTGTGTGTGAGAGTGAGAGAGAGAGGGGTGTATGTGTGTGTGAGAGAGAGAGAGAGAGGAGAGGGGTGTGTGTGTGTGCGTGTGTGAGAAGGGGTGTGTGTGTGTGTGTGAGAGAGGGGTGTGTGTGTGTTGAGAGAGGGGTGTGTGTGTGTGAGAGAGGAGTGGTGTGTGTGTGTGTGAGAGAGAGGGGGTGTGTGTGTGTGTGGAGGAGAGGGGTGTGTGTGTGTGTGAGAGAGAGGGGTATGTGTGTGTGTGAGAGAGAGAGGGGTATGTGTGTGTGTGAGAGAGAGAGGGTTGTGTGTGTGTGTGACAGAGAGAGGGGTGTGTTTGTGTGAGAGAGGGGTCTGTTTGTGTGTGAGAGAGAGGGGTGTGTGTGTGTTGAGAGGGAGAGAGGGAGGGGTGTGTGTGTTTGAGAGGGAGAGAGGGAGGGGTGTGTGTGTGTGAGAGAGAGAGAGGGTGTGTGTGTGAGAGAGAGAGGTGTGTGTGTGAGAGAGAGGAGGTGTGTGTGAGAGAGAGTGGTGTGTGTGTGAGTGTGTGTGTGAGAGAGAGGGGTGTGTGTGAGAGAGAGAGGGGTGTGTGTGTGTGTGAGAGAGAGAGGGGTGTGTGTGTGTGAGAGAGAGAGGGGTGTGTGTGTGTGAGAGAGAGAGGGGTGTGTGTGAGAGAGAGAGAGAGGGGTGTGAGTGTGTGTAGAGAGAGGGGTGTGAGTGTGTGTGAGAGGAGGGGGTGTGTGTGTGTGTGAGAGAGAGGGGGTGTGTGTGTGAGAGAGAGAGAGAGAGGGGGGGTGTGTGTGTGTGAGAGAGAGAGAGAGAGAGAGGGGTGTGTGTGTGTGAGAGAGAGAGGAGAGAGAGGGGTGTGTGTGGTGTGAGAGAGAGAGAGAGAGAGGGGTGTGTGTGTGTGAGAGAGAGAGAGAGAGGAGAGAGAGGGGTGTGTGCGTGAGAGAGAGAGAGGGGGGTGTGTGTGAGAGAGAGAGCGAGAGGGTGTGTGTGTGTTTGTGAGAGAGAGAGGGGTGTATGTGTGTGTGAGAGAGAGAGAGAGAGAGAGAGAGGGGTGTGTGTGTGTGCGTGTGTGAGAAGGGTGTGGGTGTGTGTGTGTTGAGAGAGGGGTGTGTGTGTGTGAGAGAGAGGGGTGTGTGTGTGTGAGAGAGAGAGTGGTGTGTGTGTGTGTGAGAGAGAGAGGGTTGTGTGTGTGTGTGACAGAGAGAGGGGTGTGTTTGTGTGTGAGAGAGAGGGGTGTGTGTGTGTTTGAGAGGGAGAGATGCAGGGGTGTGTGTGTGTGAGAGAGAGAGAGGTGTGTGTGTGAGAGAGAGGTGTGTGTGAGAGAGAGGTGTGTGTGAGAGAGAGTGGTGTGTGTGTGAGAGAGAGGGGTGTGTGTGTGAGAGAGAGGGGTGTGTGTGAGAGAGAGAGGGGGGGTGTGTGTGTGTGAGAGAGAGAGGGGTGTGTGTGTGAGAGAGAGAGAGGGGGGTGTGTGTGAGAGAGAGAGAGAGGGGTGTGAGTGTGTGTGAGAGAGAGAGGGGTGTGAGTGTGTGTGAGAGAGAGAGGGGTGTGTGTGTGTGTGAGAGGAGAGAGGGGTGTGTGTGTGTGTGAGAGAGAGAGGGGTGTGTGTGTGAGAGAGAGAGAGGGGTGTGTGTGTGTGTGTGTGAGAGAGAGGGGTGTGTGTGTGTGTGAAAGAGAGAGGGGTGTGTGTGTGTGTGTGGTGTGTGTGTGAGAGAGAGAGGGGTGTGTGTGGTGTGAGAGGGGTGTGTGTGTGTGAGAGAGAGGTGTGTGTGTGTGTGAGAGAGAGGTGTGTGTGTGTGTGAGAGAGAGGGGTGTGTGTGTGAGAGAAAGGGTGTGTGTGTGTGAGAGAGAGGGTGTGTGTGTGAGAGAGAGGGTGTGTGTGTGGGAGAGAGGGGTGTGTGTGTGGGAGAGAGGTGGGGTGTGTATGTGTGTGTGTGTGTGTGTGTGTGTGTGTGTGTGAGAGAGAGAGAGAGGGGTGTGTGTGTGAGAGAGAGAGAGAGGGGTGTGTGTGTGAGAGAGAGAGAGGGGTGTGTGTGTGTGTGTGAGAGAGAGAGAGAGAGAGAGGGGTGTGTGTGTGTGTGTGTGTGTGTGTGAGAGAGAGGTGTGTGTGTGTGTGTGTGTGTGTGTGAGAGAGAGAGAGAGACGGGTGTGTGTGTG
>NW_026728367.1:10000-81322 GCF_030684315.1 Stegostoma tigrinum
AGGGAGAGATGCAGGGGTGTGTGTGTGTGAGAGAGAGGTGTGTGTGTGAGAGAGAGAGGTGTGTGTGAGAGAGAGGTGTGTGTGAGAGAGAGTGGTGTGTGTGTGAGAGAGAGGGGTGTGTGTGTGAGAGAGAGGGGTGTGTGTGAGAGAGAGAGGGGGGTGTGTGTGTGTGAGAGAGAGAGGGGTGTGTGTGTGAGAGAGAGAGAGGGGGGTGTGTGTGAGAGAGAGAGAGAGGGGTGTGAGTGTGTGTGAGAGAGAGAGGGGTGTGAGTGTGTGTGAGAGAGAGAGGGGTGTGTGTGTGTGTGAGAGAGAGAGGGGTGTGTGTGTGTGTGAGAGAGAGAGGGGTGTGTGTGTGAGAGAGAGAGAGGGGTGTGTGTGTGTGTGTGTGAGAGAGAGGTGTGTGTGTGTGTGAAAGAGAGAGGGGTGTGTGTGTGTGTGTGTGTGTGTGTGAGAGAGAGAGGGGTGTGTGTGTGTGTGAGAGGGGTGTGTGTGTGTGAGAGAGAGGTGTGTGTGTGTGTGAGAGAGAGGTGTGTGTGTGTGTGAGAGAGAGGGGTGTGTGTGTGTGAGAGAAAGGGTGTGTGTGTGTGAGAGAGAGGGGTGTGTGTGTGAGAGAGAGGGTGTGTGTGTGGGAGAGAGGGGTGTGTGTGTGGGAGAGAGGTGGGGTGTGTATGTGTGTGTGTGTGTGTGTGTGTGTGTGTGTGTGAGAGAGAGAGAGAGGGGTGTGTGTGTGAGAGAGAGAGAGAGGGGTGTGTGTGTGAGAGAGAGAGAGGGGTGTGTGTGTGTGTGTGAGAGAGAGAGAGAGAGAGAGGGGTGTGTGTGTGTGTGTGTGTGTGTGTGAGAGAGAGGTGTGTGTGTGTGTGTGTGTGTGTGAGAGAGAGAGAGAGAGACGGGTGTGTGTGTGAGAGAGAGAGAGAGACGGGTGTGTGTGTGAGAGAGAGAGACGGGTGTGTGCGTGTGTGTGAGAGAGAGAGGGGTGTGTGTGTCAGAGAGAGAGAGGGGTGTGTGTGTCAGAGAGAGAGAGGGGTGTGTGTGTCAGAGAGAGAGAGGGGTGTGTGTGTGTGCGAGAGAGAGGGGTGTGTGTGTGTGCGAGAGAGAGGGGTGTTTGTGTGTGTGTGTGTGAGAGAAGTGTGTGTGTGTGAGAGAAGTGTGTGTGTGAGAGAGAGAGAGGGATCTGTGTGTGTGAGAGAGAGAGAGGGATCTGTGTGTGTGAGAGAGAGACGGGCGTGTGTGAGAGAGAGACGGGCGTGTGTGAGAGAGAGACGGGCGTGTGTGAGAGAGAGACGGGCGTGTGTGAGAGAGAGAGAGAGAGACGGGCGTGTGTGAGAGAGAGACGGGTGTGTGTGAGAGAGAGAGAGAGACGGGTGTGTGTGAGAGAGAGAGAGAGACGGGTGTGTGTGTGAGAGAGAGAGAGAGGGGTGTGTCTGTGTGTGTGAGAGAGAGGGGTTGTGTATGTGTGTGTGTGAGAGGGAGGTGTGTGTGAGAGAGAGAGGGGTGTTTGTGTGTGTGTGTGTGTGAGAGAGAGAGGGCTGTTTGTGTGTGAGAGAGAGAGAGGGGTGTGTGTGTGAGAGAGAGAGACGGGTGTGTGTGTGTGTGAGAGAGAGAGACGGGTGTGTGTGTGTGTGAGACAGAGAGACGGGTGTGTGTGTGTGTGAGAGAGGAGGGTGTGTGTGTGAGAGAGAGAGAGAGGGGTGTTTGTGTGTGTGTGTGTGAGAGAGAGAGGGGTGTTTGTGTGTGTGTGTGTGAGAGAGAGAGGGCTGTTTGTGTGTGTGTGTGAGAGAGAGGGGTTGTGTATGTGTGTGTGTGAGAGGGAGGTGTGTGTGAGAGAGAGAGAGGGCTGTTTGTGTGTGAGAGAGAGAGAGGGGTGTGTGTGTGAGAGAGAGAGACGGGTGTGTGTGTGTGTGAGAGAGAGAGACGGGTGTGTGTGTGTGTGAGACAGAGAGACGGGTGTGTGTGTGTGAGAGAGAGAGACGGGTGTGTTTGTGTGAGAGAGAGAGACGGGTGTGTGTGTGTGTGAGAGAGAGAGACGGGTGTGTGTGTGTGTGAGAGAGAGAGACGGGTGTGTGTGTGTGTGAGAGAGAGAGAGAGAGGGGTGTGTGTGAGAGAGAGAGAGAGGGGTGTGCGTGTGTGTGAGAGAGAGAGAGGGGTGTGTGTGTGTGAGAGAGAGAGAGGGGTGTTTGTGTGTGTGTGTGTGAGAGAGAGAGGGGTGTTTGTGTGTGTGTGTGTGAGAGAGAGAGGGCTGTTTGTGTGTGTGTGTGAGAGAGAGAGGGCTGTTTGTGTGTGAGAGAGAGAGAGACGGGTGTGTTTGTGTGAGAGAGAGAGACGGGTGTGTGTGTGTGTGAGAGAGAGAGACGGGTGTGTGTGTGTGTGAGAGAGAGAGAGAGAGGGGTGTGTGTGAGAGAGAGAGAGAGGGGTGTGTGTGTGTGTGAGAGAGAGAGAGGGGTGTGTGTGTGTGAGAGAGAGAGAGAGGGGTGTGTGTGTGTGTGAGAGAGAGGGCTGTTTGTGTGTGTGAGAGAGAGAGGGGTGTGTGTGTGTGAGAGAGAAGGGTGTGTGTGTGTGTGAGAGAGAGAGGGGTGTGTGTGAGAGAGAGAGAGGGGTGTGTGTGAGAGAGAGAGAGGGGTGTGTGAGAGAGAGAGAGAGACGGGTGTGTGTGTGAGAGAGAGAGAGGGGGGTGTGTGTGTGTGTGAGAGAGAGGGGTGTGTGTGTGAGAGAGAGAGAGGGGTGTGAGAGAGAGAGGGGTGTTTGTGTGTGTGTGTGAGAGAGAGAGAGGGGTGTGAGAGAGAGAGGGGTGTTTGTGTGTGTGTGTGAGAGAGAGAGGGGTGTGTGTGTGTGAGAGAGAGGGGTGTGTGTGTGTGTGAGAGAGAGGGGTGTGTGTGTGTGTGAGAGAGAGAGAGGGGTGTGTGTGTGTGAGAGAGAGAGGGCTGTTTGTGTGTGTGAGAGAGAGAGGGGTGTGTGTGTGTGAGAGAGAGGGGTGTGTGTGTGTGAGAGAGAGAGAGGGGTGTGTGTGTGAGAGAGAGAGAGGGGTGTGAGAGAGAGAGGGGTGTTTGTGTGTGTGTGAGAGAGAGAGGGCTGTTTGTGTGTGTGAGAGAGAGAGGGGTGTGTGTGTGTGAGAGAGAGGGGTGTGTGTCTGTGAGAGAGAGAGAGGGGTGTGTGTGTGAGAGAGAGAGAGGGGTGTGAGAGAGAGAAGGGTGTTTGTGTGTGTGTGTGAGAGAGAGAGGGCTGTTTGTGTGTGTGTGAGAGAGAGAGAGGGCTGTTTGTGTGTGTGAGAGAGAGAGGGGTGTGTGTGTGTGAGAGAGAGAGAGGGGTGTGTGTGTGTGTGTGTGAGAGAGAGAGAGGGCTGTTTGTGTGTGTGAGAGAGAGAGGGGTGTGTGTGTGTGAGAGAGAGGGGTGTGTGTGTGTGAGAGAGAGAGAGGAGTGTGTGTGTGTGAGAGAGAGAGACGGGTGTGTGTGTGTGAGAGAGAGAGACGGGTGTGTGTGTGTGTGAGAGAGAGAGACGGGTGTGTGTGTGTGAGAGAGAGAGACGGGTGTGTGTGTGTGAGAGAGAGAGACGGGTGTGTGTGTGTGTGAGAGAGAGAGACGGGTGTGTGTGTGTGTGAGAGAGAGAGAGAGACGGGTGTGTGTGAGAGAGAGAGAGAGAGACGGGTGTGTGTGTGTGTGTGTGTGAGAGAGAGAGAGAGACGGGTGTGTGTGTGTGTGTGAGAGAGGGAGAGACGGGTGTGTGTGTGTGTGTGTGTGTGTGAGAGAGGGGTCTGTGTGTGAGTGTGAGAGAGAGAGGGGTGTGTGTGTGTGCGTGTGTGAGAGAGGGGTGTGTGTGTGTGTGAGAGAGGGGGGTGTGTGTGTGAGAGAGAGAGAGAGGGGTGTGTGTTTGAGAGAGAGAGAGGGGTGTGTGTGTGTGAGAGAGAGAGAGGGGTGTGAGAGAGAGAAGGGTGTTTGTGTGTGTGTGAGAGAGAGAGGGCTGTTTGTGTGTGTGTGTGAGAGAGAGAGGGGTGTGTGTGTGTGAGAGAGAGGGGTGTGTGTGTGTGTGAGAGAGAGGGGTGTGTGTGTGTGAGAGAGAGAGAGGGGTGTGTGTGTGTGAGAGAGAGAGGGCTGTTTGTGTGTGTGAGAGAGAGAGGGGTGTGTGTGTGTGAGAGAGAGGGGTGTGTGTGTGTGAGAGAGAGAGAGGGGTGTGTGTGTGAGAGAGAGAGAGGGGTGTGAGAGAGAGAGGGGTGTTTGTGTGTGTGTGTGAGAGAGAGAGGGCTGTTTGTGTGTGTGTGTGAGAGAGAGAGAGGGCTGTTTGTGTGTGTGAGAGAGAGAGGGGTGTGTGTGTGTGAGAGAGAGGGGTGTGTGTCTGTGTGAGAGAGAGAGGGGTGTGTGTGTGAGAGAGCGAGAGGGGTGTGAGAGAGAGAAGGGTGTTTGTGTGTGTGTGTGAGAGAGAGAGGGCTGTTTGTGTGTGTGTGAGAGAGAGAGAGGGCTGTTTGTGTGTGTGAGAGAGAGAGGGGTGTGTGTGAGAGAGAGAGAGGGCTGTTTGTGTGTGTGAGAGAGAGAGGGGTGTGTGTGTGTGAGAGAGAGAGAGGGGTGTGTGTGTGTGTGAGAGAGAGAGAGGGCTGTTTGTGTGTGTGAGAGAGAGAGGAGTGTGTGTGTGTGAGAGAGAGACGGGTGTGTGTGTGTGTGAGAGAGAGAGACGGGTGTGTGTGTGTGTGAGAGAGAGAGACGGGTGTGTGTGTGTGTGAGAGAGAGAGACGGGTGTGTGTGTGTGAGAGAGAGAGACGGGTGTGTGTGTGTGAGAGAGAGACGGGTGTGTGTGTGTGAGAGAGAGAGACGGGTGTGTGTGTGTGAGAGAGAGAGAGAGACGGGTGTGTGTGAGAGAGAGAGAGAGAGACGGGTGTGTGTGTGTGTGTGTGTGTGAGAGAGAGAGAGAGACGGGTGTGTGTGTGTGTGTGTGAGAGAGGGAGAGTGTGTGTGTGTGTGTGAGAGAGGGGTCTGTGTGTGAGTGTGAGAGAGAGAGGGGTGTGTGTGTGTGCGTGTGTGAGAGAGGGGTGTGTGTGTGTGTGTGTGAGAGAGGGGTGTGTGTGTGTGTGAGAGAGAGAGAGGGGTGTGTGTGTGAGAGAGAGAGAGAGGGGTGTGTGTTTGAGAGAGAGAGAGGGGTGTGTGTGTGAGAGAGAGAGAGGGGTGTGTGTGTGAGAGAGAGAGAGGGGTGTGTGTGTGAGAGAGAGAGAGGGGGGTGTGAGAGAGAGTGGGGGGTGTGAGAGAGAGGGGGGTGGGTGTGAGAGAGAGAAGGGGGTGGGTGTGAGAGAGAGAGGGGGGTGTGTGTGAGAGAGAGAAAGAGGGGTGTGAGAGAGAGAGGGGTGTTTGTGTGTGTGAGAGAGAGAGGGCTGTTTGTGTGTGTGTGTGAGAGAGATAGGGCTGTTTGTGTGTGTGAGAGAGAGGGGTGTGTGTGTGCGAGAGAGAGGGGTGTGTGTGTGTGAGAGAGAGAGAGGGGTGTGTGTGTGTGAGAGAGAGAGAGGGGTGTGTGTGTGTGAGAGAGAGAGACGGGTGTGTGTGTGTGTGAGAGAGAGAGACGGGTGTGTGTGTGTGTGAGAGAGAGAGGGGTGTGTGTGTGAGAGAGAGAGAGGGAGAGGGGTGTGTGTGTGTGTGAGAGAGAGAGAGAGGTGTGTGTGTGTGTGTGTGTGTGTGTGTGAGAGAGAGAGAGGGGTGTATGTGTGTGAGAGCGAGAGAGAGAGGGGTGTGTGTGTGTGCGTGTGTGAGAGAGGGGTGTGTGTGTGTGTGTGAGAGAGGGGTGTGTGTGTGTTTAGAGAGGGGTGTGTGTGTGTGTGAGAGAGAGGGGTGTGTGTGTGAGAGAGAGAGAGGGGTGTGTGTGTGAGAGAGAGAGACGGGTGTGTGTGTGAGAGAGAGAGACGGGTGTGTGTGTGAGAGAGAGAGAGGGGTGTGTGTGTGAGAGAGAGAGAGGGGTGTGTGTGTGAGAGAGAGAGAGGGGGGTGTGAGAGAGAGAGCGGGGTGTTTGAGAGAGAGGGGGGGGTGGGTGTGAGAGAGAGAGAGGGGGGTGGGTGTGAGAGAGATGGGGGTGGGTGTGAGAGAGAGAGGGGGGTGGGTGTGAGAGAGAGAGGGGGGTGGGTGTGAGAGAGAGAGGGGGGTGGGTGTGAGAGAGAGAGGGGGGTGGGTGTGAGAGAGAGAGGGGGGTGGGTGTGAGAGAGAGAGGGGGGTGGGTGTGAGACAGAGAAGGGTGTGTGTGAGAGAGACAGGGGTGTGTGTGTGAGAGAGAGGGGTGTGTGAGATGGAGACAGGGCTGTGTGTGAGAGAGAGAGAGACCGACAGGGCTGTGTGTGAGAGAGAGACGGGTGTGTGTGAGAGTGAGACAGGGGTGTGTGTGAGAGTGAGACAGGGGTGTGTGTGAGAGTGAGACAGGGGCGTGTGTGAGAGTGAGACAGGGGCGTGTGTGAGAGTGAGACAGGGGCGTGTGTGAGAGTGAGACAGGGGCGTGTGTGAGAGTGAGACAGGTGTGTGAGAGAGAGGGGTGTGTGTGTGTGAGAGAGAGGGGTGTGTGTGTGAGAGAGAGGGGTGTGTAAGAGGGAGACAGTGCTGTGTGTGAGAGAGAGAGAGAGACAGACAGGGCTGTGTGTGAGAGTGAGACAGGGGTGTGTGTGAGAGTGAGACAGGGGTGTGTGTGAGAGTGAGACAGGGGTGTGTGTGAGAGTGAGACAGGGGTGTGTGTGAGAGTGAGACAGGGGTATGTGTGAGAGTGAGACAGGTGTGTGAGAGAGAGAGAGGCGGGTGTGAGTGTGTGTGAGAGAAACGGGTGTGTGTGTGAGAGAGAGGGGTGTGAGAGCGAGAGAGACGGGGGTGTGTGTGAGAGAAAAGGACGGGGTGTGTGTGTGTGAGAGAGAGAGAGGGGTGTGTGTGTTAGACAGAGAGAGGGAGGGGTGTGTGTGTGAGACAGAGAGAGGGAGGGGTGTGTGTGAGAGAGAGAGAGGGAGGGGAGTGTGTGAGAGGGGGAGGGGTGTGTTTGTGTGAGAGAGGGGATGTGTGTGAGAGATTGGGGATGTGTGTGAGAGAGAGGGGGTGTGTGTGAGAGAGAGAGGGGGTGTGTGAGAGAGAGGTGGGGGTGTGTGTGTGAGAGAGGTGGGGGTGTGTGTGTGAGAGAGGTGGGGGTGTGTGTGTGAGAGAGGTGGGGGTGTGTGTGTGAGAGAGGTGGGGGTGTGTGTGTGAGAGAGGTGGGGGTGTGTGTGAGAGAGAGGTGGGTGTTTGTGTGAGAGAGAGAAGGGTGTGTGTGAGAGAGAGAAGGGTGTGTGTGCGAGAGAGAGGGAGACGGGGGGTGTGTGAGAGAGAGAGAGACAGGGGGGTGTGTGAGAGAGAGAGACAGGGGTGTGTGTCTGAGAGAGAGAGACAGGGGTGTGTGTGTGAGAGAGAGAGAGGGGTGTGCGTGTGAGACAGAGAGAGGGAGGGGTGTGTGTGTGTGACAGAGAGAGGGAGGGGTGTGTGTGAGAGAGAGAGAGGGAGGGGTGTGTGTGAGAGAGAGAGAGGGAGGGGTGTGTGAGAGAGAGAGAGGGAGGGGTGTGTGAGAGAGAGAGAGGGAGGGGTGTGTGTGAGAGAGAGCGGGAGGGGTGTGTGTGAGAGAGGGAGGGGTGTGTTTGTGTGAGAGAGGGGATGTGTGTGAGAGAGAGGGGTTGTGTGTGAGAGATTAGGGATGTGTGTGAGAGAGAGGGGGTGTGTGTGAGAGAGAGGTGGGTGTGTGTGTGAGAGAGAGGTGGGTGTGTGTGTGTGAGAGAGAGGTGGGGGTGTGTGGTAGAGAGTGAAGGTTGTGTGTGAGAGAGTGAAGGTTGTGTGTGAGAGAGAGAAGGGTGTGTGTGAGAGAGAGAAGGGTGTGTGTGAGAGAGAGCGAGGGAGACAGGGGGGTGTGAGAGAGAGAGACAGGGGGGTGTGTCAGAGAGAGAGAGAGAGAGGGGTGTGTGTGTGAGAGAGAGAGACAGGGGCGTGTGTGTGAGAGAGAGAGACAGGGGCGTGTGTGTGAGAGAGAGAGACAGGGGCGTGTGTGTGAGAGAGAGAGAGGGGTGTGTGTGTACGTGAGAGAGAGAGGGGTGTGTGTGTGAGAGAGAGAGAGGGGTGTGTGTGTGTGAGAGAGAGGGGGGTGTGTGTGTGAGAGAGAGAGGGGGGTGTGTGTGTGTGTGAGAGAGAGAGGGGTGTGTGTGTGTGAGAGAGAGAGGGGTGTGTGTGTGTGTGAGAGAGAGGGGTGTGTGTGTGAGAGAGAGAGAGGGGTTTATGTGTGAGAGAGAGAGAGGGGTTTATGTGTGAGAGAGAGAGAGAGGGGGGTGTGTGTGAGAGAGAGAGTGGGGTGTGTGTGAGAGAGACAGTGGTGTGTGTGTGAGAGAGAGAAGTGTGTGTGTGTGTGTGTGTGTGTGTTGGGGGAGAGAGTGTGTGTGTTGGATAGAGTGTGTGTGTGTGTGTGTGTTTTGGAGAAGGGTTGTGTGTGTGTGTTGTAGAAGTGTGTGTGTGTGTTGGGGGAAAGAGTGTGTATGTGTTTGGGGGAGAGGGTGTGTGTGTTTGTTGGGGGAGAAGGTGTGTGTGTGTTGCGGGAGATGGTGTGTGTGTGTTTTGGAGAAGGGGTGTTTGTGTGTGTTGGGGGAGAAGGTGTGTGTGTGTTGGGGGTGATGGTGTGGTTGTGTTGGGGGAGAAGGTGTGTGTGTGTGTGTGTTGGGGGAGACGGTGTGTGTGTGTGTTGGGGGAGAAGGTGTGTGTGTGTGTGTGTGTTGGGGGAGAAGGTGTGTGTGTTGGGGGAGAAGGTGTGTGTGTGTGTGTTGGGGGAGAAGGTGTGTGTGTGTGTTGGGTGAGATGACGTGTGTGTGTGTTGGGGGAGATGATTGTGTGTGTTGGGGGAGATGATTGTGTGTGTTGGGGGAGATGTGTGTGTGTGTGTTGTGGCAGAAGGGGTGTGTGTGTGAGTGTGTGTTGGGGGAGAAGTGTATGTGTGTGTTGGGGGAGAAGTGTGTGTGTGTGTCTGTGTGTGTGTGTTGGGGGAGAAGGTGTGTGTGTGTGCGCGCGCGTGTTGGGGGAGATGGTGTGTGTGTGTGCGCGCGCGCGTGTTGGGGGAGATGATGTGTGTGTGTGTGTTGGGGAGAAGGATTATGTGTGTGTGTGTGTGTTGGGGAGAAGGATTATGTGTGTGTGTGTGTGTGTGTGTGTTGTGGGAGAAGGGGTGTGTGTGTTGGGGGAGAGGGTGTGTGTGTTTGTTGGGGGAGAAGGTGTGTGTGTGTTGCGGGAGATGGTGTGTGTGTGTTTTGGAGAAGGGGTGTTTGTGTGTGTTGGGGGAGAAGGTGTGTGTGTGTTGGGGGTGATGGTGTGGTTGTGTTGGGGGAGAAGGTGTGTGTGTGTTCGGGGAGAAGTGTGTGTGTGTGTGTTGGGGGAGACGGTGTGTGTGTGTGTGTGTTGGGGGAGAAGGGGCGTGTGTGTGTGTTGGGGGAGACGGTGTGTGTGTGTGTTGGGGGGAGAAGGTGTGTGTGTGTGTTTGTTGGGGGAGAAGGTGTGTGTGTGTGTTGGGTGAGATGACGTGTGTGTGTGTGTTGGGTGGGATGACGTGTGTGTGTGTGTGTGTTGGGGGAGAAGTTGTCTGTGTGTGCTGGGGGAGAAGGTGTGTGTCTCTGTGTGTTGGGGGAGAAGTGTGTTTGTGCGTTGGGGGAGAAGTGTGTTTGTGTGTTGGGGGAGAAGTGTGTTTGTGTGTTGGGGGAGAAGTGTGTGTGTGTGTGTGTGTGTGTGTGTGTGTGTGTTGGGGAGAAGTGTGTGTGTGTGTGTGTTGGGGGAGAAGTGTGTGTGTGTTGGGGGAGAAGTGTGTGTGTGTGTGTCGGAGGAGATGAAGTGTGTGTGTGTTGGTGGAGATGATGTGTGTGTGTGTGTGTGTGTGTTGGGGGAGAAGATGTGTGTGTTGGGGGAGAAGATGTGTGCGTGTGTGTTGGGGGAGCTCATGTGGGTGTGTGTTGGGGGAGATGATTGTGTGTGTGTGTTGGGTGAGATGACGTGTGTGTGTGTTGGGTGAGATGACGTGTGTGTGTGTTGGGGGAGAAGGTGTGTGTCTGTGTGTGTTGGGGGAGAAGGTGTGTGTGTTGGGGGAGAAGGTGTGTGTGTTGGGGGAGAAGGTGTGTGTGTGTGTGTTGGGGGAGAAGTGTGTTTGTGTGTTGGGGGAGAAGTGTGTGTGTGTGGGTGTGTGTGTGTGTTGGGGGGAGAAGTGTGTTTGTGTGTTGGGGGAGAAGTGTGTGTGTGTGGGTGTGTGTGTGTGTTGGGAGGAGAAGTGTGTTTGTGTGTTGGGAGGAGAAGTGTGTTTGTGTGTTGGGCGAGAAGTGTGTTTGTGTGTTGGGGAGAAGTGTGTGTGTGTGTGTTGGGGGAGAAGTGTGTGTGTGTGTGTTCGGGGAGAAGTGTGTGTGTGTGTGTGTGTGTGTTCGGGGAGAAGTGTGTGTGTGTGTGTGTTCGGGGAGAAGTGTGTGTGTGTGTCTGTCTGTGTGTGTGTGTGTGTGTGTGTGTGTGTGTTGGGTTAGAAGTGTGTGTGTGCGTTGGGGGAGAAGTGTGTGTGTGTGTGTGTGTTGGGGGAGAGAGTGTTTGTGTGTGTTGGATAGAGTGTGTGTGTGTGTGTGTGTGTTTTGGAGAAGGGATGTGTGTGTGTGTTGGGAGAAGTGTGTGTGTGTGTTGGGGGAAAGAGTGTGTGTGTGTGTGTTTGGGGGAGAGGGTGTGTGTGTTTGTTGGGGGAGAAGGTGTGTGTGTGTTGCGGGAGATGGTGTGTGTGTGTTTTGGAGAAGGGGTGTTTGTGTGTGTTGGGGGAGAAGGTGTTTGTGTGTTGGGGGTGTTGGTGTGGTTGTGTTGGGGGAGACGGTGTGTGTGTGTGTGTGTTGGGGGAGAAGGTGTGTGTGTGTGTTGGGTGAGATGACGTGTGTGTGTTGGGGGAGAAGGTGTGTGTGTGTGTGTTGGGGGAGAAGGTGTGTGTGTTGGGGAGATGTGTGTGTGTGTGTTGGGGGAGATGATGTGTGTATGTGTGTACGTGTGTTGGGGGAGAAGGTGTGTGTGTGTGTGTGTTGGGGGAGATGATTGTGTGTGTTGGGGGAGATGTGTGTGTGTGTGTGTGTGTTGTGGCAGAAGGGGTGTGTGTGTGAGTGTGTGTTGGGGGAGAAGTGTATGTGTGTGTTGGGGGAGAAGTGTGTGTGTGTGTCTGTGTGTGTGTTGGGGGAGAAGGTGTGTGTGTGTGCGCGCGCGTGTTGGGGGAGATGGTGTGTGTGTGTGCGCGCGCGCGCGTGTTGGGGAGATGATGTGTGTGTGTGTGTGTGTTGGGGAGAAGGATTATGTGTGTGTGTGTGTGTGTTGGGGAGAAGGATTATGTGTGTGTGTGTGTCTGTGTGTGTTGTGGGAAAACGGGTGTGTGTGTTGGGGGAGAAGTGTGTGTGTGTGTGTTGGGGGAGACGGTGTGTGTGTGTGTGTTGGGGGAGACGGTGTGTGTGTGTGTGTTGGGGAGAAGGTGTGTGTGTGTGTTGGGGGAGAAGTGTGTGTGTGTGTTGGGGGAGAAGTGTGTGTGTGTGTTGGGGGAGAAGTGTGTTTGTGTGTTGGGGGAGAAGTGTGTTTGTGTGTTGGAGAAGTGTGGGTGTGTGTTGGGGGAGAAGTGTGTGTGTGTGTGTGTGTGTGTGTGTGTGTTGGGGGAGATGATGTGTGTATGTGTGTTGGTGGAGATGATGTGTGTGTTGGGGGAGAAGGTGTGTGTGTGTGTGTGTGTGTTGGGGGAGAAGTGTGTTTGTCTTTTGGGGGAGAAGTGTGTGTGTGTGTGTTGGGGGAGAAGTGTGTGTGTGTGTGTTTGGGGAGAAGTGTGTGTGTGTATGTTGGGGGAGAAGTGTGTGTGTGTGTGTTGGGGGAGAAGTGTGTGTGTGTTGGGGGAGAAGTGTGTGTGTGTGTTGGGGGAGAAGGGGTGTGTGTGTGTGTTGGGGGAGATGATGTGTGTGTTGGGGGAGATGTGTGTGTGTGTTGTAGAAGGTGTGTGTGTATTGGCGGAGATGATGTGTGTGTGTGTTGTAGAAGGTGTGTGTGTGTTGGCGGAGAAGGTGTGTGTGTGTGTGTGGTTGGGAGCAGGTGTGTGTGTGTGTAGGGGGAGAAGGTGTGTGTGTGCGCGCGCGCAGAGGGAGAAGGTGTGTGTGTGTGTGTTTGGGGGGAGAAGGCGTGTGTGTGTGGATGGAGAAGGCGTGTGTGTGTAGGGGGAGAAGGCGTGTGTGTATAGGGGGAGAAGGCGTGTGTGTGTATGGGGAGAAGGCGTGTGTATGTGTGTGTTTAGGGGGAGAAGGTGTGTGTGTGTGTGTGTAGGGGGAGAAGGCGTGTGTGTGTAGGGGGAGAAGGCGTGTGTGTGTGTGTGTGTGTGTGTGTCTAGGGGGTGAAGGCGTGTGTGTGCAGGGGGATAAGGCGTGTGTGTGTGTGTAGGGGGAGAAGGCGAGTGTGTGTGTTGGGGGAGAAGTGTGTGTGTGTTGGGGAGAAGTGTGTGTGTGTGTGTTGGGGGAGAAGGTGTGTGTGTGTGTGTGTTGGGGTGAAGTGTGTGTGTGTTGGGGGAGAAGTGTGTGTGTGTGTTGGGGGAGAGAGTGTGTGTGTGTGTCTTGGGGGAGAGAGTGTGTGTGTGTTTTGGAGAAGGGGTGTGTGTGTGTGTTGGGGGAGAAGTGTGTGTTTGTGTTGGGGGAGAAGGTGTGTGTGTGTGTGTTGGGGGAGAAGGTGTGTGTGTGTGTGTTGGGGGAGAAGTGTGTGTGTGTGTTTTGGGTGAGAAGGTGTGTGTGTGTGTGTGTTGGGGGAGAAGGTGTGTGTTTGTGTGTGTGTTTGGCAGAAGGTGTGTGTGTGTGTGTTGGGGGAGAAGGTGTGTGTTTGTGTGTGTGTTTGGGGGAGAAGGCGTGTGTTTGTGTGTGTTGGGGGAGAAGTGTCTGTGTGTGTGGGTGTGTGTGTGTTGGGGGAGAAGGCGGGTGTGTGTGTGTGTGTTGGGGGAGAAGGTGTGTGTGTGTGTGTGTGTGTGTGTTGGGGAGAAGGTGTGTGTGTGTCTGTGTGTTTGGGGAGAAGTGTGTTTGTGTGTTTGGGGAGAAGTGTGTGTGTGTGTTGGTGGAGAAGTGTGTGTGTGTTGGGGGAGAAGTGTGTGTGTTGGGGGAGAAGGTGTGTGTGTTGGGGGAGAAGGTGTTTGTGTTGGGGGAGAAGGTGTGTGTGTGTGTGTTGGGGGAGAAGGTGTGTGTGTGTTTGGGAGATGTGTGTGTGTGTGTTGGGTGAGAAGGTGTGTGTGTGTTGGGGGAGAAGGTGTGTGTGTGTTGGGGGAGAAGGTGTGTTAGTGTGTGTTGGGGGAGAAGGTATGTTGGCGGAGAAGGTGTGTGTGTGTGTTTGGGGAAATGATGTGTGTGTGTGTGTGTGTGTTGGGGGAGAAGGTGTGTGTGTGTGTTGGGGGAGAAGGTGTGTGTGTCTGTGTGTTGGGGGAGAAGGTGTGTGTGTCTGTGTGTTGGGGGAGAAGGTGTGTGTTTGTGTGTGTGTTTGGCAGAAGGTGTGTGTGTGTGTGTGTGTTGGGGGAGAAGGTGTGTGTTTGTGTGTGTTGGGGGAGAAGGTGTGTGTGTTGGGGGAGAAGGTGTGTGCGTGTGTGTGTGTTGGGGGAGAAGGTGTGTGTGTGTCTGTGTGTTGGGGGAGAAGGTGTGTTTGTGTGTGGGTTGGGGGAGAATGTGTGTGTTTTGGGGGAGAAGGTGTGTGTGTGTGTTGGGGGAGAAGGTGTGTGTGTGTTGGAAAAGTGTGTGTGTTTGTTGGGGAGAAGGGGTGTGTGTGTGTGAGTGTTTGGGGAGAAGCTGTGTGTGTGTTGGGGGAGAAGGTGTGTTTGTCTGTGTGTTGGGGAAGAAGTGTGAGTGTGTCTTAGGAGGAGTGTGTTGGAGAAGGTGTGTGTGTGTGTGTGTTTTGGGGAGAAGGTGTGTGTGTGTTTTGGGGGAGAAGGTGTGTGTGTGTGTTGGGGGAGAAGGTGTGTGTTTGTGTGTGTGTTTGGGGGAGAAGGCGTGTGTTTGTGTGTGTGTGTGTTGGGGGAGAAGGTGTGTGTGTGTGTTGGGGGAGAAGGTGTGTCTGTGTGTTGGTGGAGAAGGTGTGTCTGTGTGTTGGGGGAGAAGTGTGTGTGTGTTGGGGGAGAAGTGTGTGTGTATGTGTTGGGGGAGAAGTGTGTGTGTGTTGGGGGAGAAGTGTGTGTGTATGTGTTGGGGGAGTAGTGTGTGTGTATGTGTTGGGGGAGAAGTGTGTGTATGTGTTGCGGGAGAGAGTGTGTGTGTGTGTGTGTTTTGGAGAAGAGGTGTGTGTGTATGTTGGGGGAGATGGTGTGTGTGTGTGTTGGGGAGATGGTGTGTGTGTGTGTTTGGGGAGAAGGTGTGTGTGTGTGTGTGTATGCTGGGGGAGAAGGGGTGTGTGTGTGTGTGTGTATGTTGGGGGAGAAGATGTGTGTGTGTGTTGGGGGAGAAGGTGTGTGTATGTGTGTTGGGGGAGAAGGTGTGTGTATGTGTGTTGGGCGAGATGATTGTGTGTGTGTTGGGGGAGATGATGTGTGTGTTTGGCGGCGGGGAGAAGGTGTGTGTGTTGGGGGAGAAGGTGTGAGTGTGTTGGGGGAGAAGGTGTGAGTGTGTTGGGGGAGAAGGTGTGTGTGTTGGGGGAGAAGGTGTGTGTGTTGGGGGAGAAGGTGTGTGTGTGTTGGGGGAGAAGGTGTGTGTGTTGCGGGAGAATGTGTGTGTGTTGGGGGAGAAGGTGTGTCTGTTGGGGGAGAAGGTGTGTGTGTGTTGGGGGAGAAGGTGTGTTTGTGTGTGTTGGGGGAGAAGGTGTGTGTGTTGGGGGAGAAGGTGTGTGTGCTGGGGGAGAAGTGTGTGTCTGTGTGCTGGGGGAGGAGGAGTGTGTGTGTGTGTGTTGGGGGAGAAGGTGTGTGTGTGTGTGTGTGTGTGTTGGAGAAGATGTGTGTGTGTGTGTGTGTGTTGGGGGAGAAGGTGTGTGTGTGTGTGTGTGTGTGTTGGGGGAGAAGGTGTGTGTGTGTGTGTGTTGGGTGAGATGATTGTGTGTGTGTTGGGGGAGATGATGTGTGTGTTTGGCGGCGGGGAGAAGGTGTGTGTGTTGGGGGAGAAGGTGTGAGTGTGTTGGGGGAGAAGGTGTGTGTGTTGGGCGAGAAGGTGTGTGTGTTGGGGGAGAAGTTATGTGTGTTGGGGGAGAAGGTGTGTCTGTTGGGGGAGAAGGTGTGTGTGTGTTGGGGGAGAAGGTGTGTGTGTTGCGGGAGAATGTGTGTGTGTTGGGGGAGAAGGTGTGTCTGTTGGGGGAGAAGGTGTGTGTGTGTTGGGGGAGAAGGTGTGTTTGTGTGTGTTGGGGGAGAAGGTGTGTGTGCTGGGGGAGAAGTGTGTGTCTGTGTGCTGGGGGAGAAGGAGTGTGTGTGTGTGTGTTGGGGGAGAAGGTGTGTGTGTGTGTGTGTGTGTTGGAGAAGATGTGTGTGTGTGTGTGTGTGTGTGTGTGTGTTGGGGGAGAAGGTGTGTGTGTGTGTGTTGGGGGAGAAGGTGTGTGTGTGTGTGTGTTGGGTGAGATGACGTGTGTCTGTGTTTTGGGTGGGATGACGTGTGTCTGTGTTTTGGGTGGGATGACGTGTGCGTGTGTTTTGGGTGGGATGACGTGTGCGTGTGTTGGGTGAGATGACGTGTGTGTGTGTTGGGTGAGATGACGTGTGTGTGTGTTGGGGGAGAAGGTGTGTGTGTTGGGGGAGAAGGTGTGTGTTTGTGTGTGTTGGGGGAGAGGGTGTGTGTGTGTGTTGGGGGAGAAGTGTGTGTGTATGTGTTGGGGGAGTAGTGTGTGTCTATGTGTTGGAGGAGAAGTGTGTGTGTGTGTGTTGCGGGAGAGAGTGTGTGTGTGTGTGTTTTGGAGAAGAGGTGTGTGTGTATGTTGGGGGAGATGGTGTGTGTGTGTGTGTTTGGGGAGAAGGGGTGTGTGTGTGTCTTGGGGGAGAATGTGTGTGTGTTGGGGGAGAAGGTGTGTGTTTGTGTGTGTGTGTTGGGTGAGAAGGTGTGTGTGTGTGTGTGTGTTGGGGGAGAAGGTGTGTGTGTGTGTGTGTTGGGGGAGAAGGTGTGTGTGTGTGTGTTGGGTGAGATGACGTGTGTGTGTGTTGGGGGAGAAGGTGTGTGTGTGTGTGTGTGTGTTGGGGGAGAAGTGTGTGTGTGTGTTGGGGGAGAAGTGTGTGTGTGTATGTTGGGGGAGAAGTGTGTGTGTGTGTGTTGGGGGAGAAGTGTGTGTGTGTGTTGGGGGAGAAGTGTGTGTGTGTGTTGGGGGAGAAGTGTGTTTGTGTGTTGGGGGAGAAGTGTGTTTGTGTGTTGGAGAAGTGTGGGTGTGTGTTGGGGGAGAAGTGTGTGTGTGTGTGTGTGTGTGTGTGTGTGTTGGGGGAGATGATGTGTGGATGTGTGTTGGTGGAGATGATGTGTGTGTTGGGGGAGAAGGTGTGTGTGTGTGTTTGGGAGAAGGTGTGTGTGTGTGTGTGTGTTGGGGGAGAAGTGTGTTTGTCTTTTGGGGGAGAAGTGTGTGTGTGTGTTGGGGGAGAAGTGTGTGTGTGTGTGTTTGGGGAGAAGTGTGTGTGTGTATGTTGGGGGAGAAGTGTGTGTGTGTTGGGTGAGAAGGTGTGTGTGTGTGTGTGTGTGTGTGTTGGGGGAGAAGTGTGTGTGTGTTGGGGGAGAAGTGTGTGTGTGTGTTGGGGGAGAAGGGGTGTGTGTGTGTGTTGGGGGAGAAGTGTGTGTGTGTTGGGGGAGAAGTGTGTGTGTGTGTTGGGGGAGAAGGGGTGTGTGTGTGTGTTGGGGGAGATGATGTGTGTGTTGGGGGAGATGATGTGTGTGTGTGTTGTAGAAGGTGTGTGTGTATTGGCGGAGATGATGTGTGTGTGTGTTGTAGAAGGTGTGTGTGTGTTGGCGGAGAAGGTGTGTGTGTGTGGTTGGGAGCAGGTGTGTGTGTGTGTAGGGGGAGAAGGTGTGTGTGTGCGCGCGCGCAGAGGGAGAAGGTGTGTGTGTGTGTGTTTGGGGGGAGAAGGCGTGTGTGTGTGGATGGAGAAGGCGTGTGTGTGTAGGGGGAGAAGGCGTGTGTGTATAGGGGGAGAAGGCGTGTGTGTGTAGAGGGAGAAGGCGTGTGTATGTGTGTGTTTAGGGGGAGAAGGTGTGTGTGTGTGTAGGGGGAGAAGGCGTGTGTGTGTAGGGGGAGAAGGCGTGTGGGTGTGTGTAGGGGGAGAAGGCGAGTGTGTGTGTTGGGGGAGAAGTGTGTGTGTGTTGGGGAGAAGTGTGTGTGTGTGTGTTGGGGGAGAAGGTGTGTGTGTGTGTGTGTTGGGGTGAAGTGTGTGTGTGTGTTGGGGGAGAAGTGTGTGTGTGTGTTGGGGGAGAGAGTGTGTGTGTGTGTCTTGGGGGAGAGAGTGTGTGTGTGTTTTGGGTGAGAAGGTGTGTGTGTGTGTGTGTTGGGGGAGAAGGTGTGTGTTTGTGTGTGTGTTTGGCAGAAGGTGTGTGTGTGTGTGTTGGGGGAGAAGGCGGGTGTGTGTGTGTGTGTTGGGGGAGAAGGTGTGTGTGTGTGTGTGTGTTGGGGAGAAGGTGTGTGTGTGTCTGTGTGTTTGGGGAGAAGTGTGTCTGTGTGTTTGGGGAGAAGTGTGTTTGTGTGTTTGGGGAGAAGTGTGTGTGTGTGTTGGTGGAGAAGTGTGTGTGTGTTGGGGGAGAAGTGTGTGTGTTGGGGGAGAAGGTGTGTGTGTTGGGGGAGAAGGTGTTTGTGTTGGGGGAGAAGGTGTGTGTGTTGGGGGAGAAGGTGTGTGTGTGTGTGTTGGGGGAGAAGGTGTGTGTGTGTTTGGGAGATGTGTGTGTGTGTGTTGGGTGAGAAGGTGTGTGTGTGTTGGGGGAGAAGGTGTGTGTGTGTTGGGGGAGAAGGTGTGTTAGTGTGTGTTGGGGGAGAAGGTATGTTCGCGGAGAAGGTGTGTGTGTGTGTTTGGGGAGATGATGTGTGTGTGTGTGTGTGTGTTGGGGGAGAAGGTGTGTGTGTGTGTTGGGAGAGAAGGTGTGTGTGTGTGTTGGGAGAGAAGGTGTGTGTGTGTGTTGGGGGAGAAGGTGTGTGTGTCTGTGTGTTGGGGGAGAAGGTGTGTGTGTCTGTGTGTTGGGGGAGAAGGTGTGTGTGTTGGGGGAGAAGGTGTTTGTGTTGGGGGAGAAGGTGTGTGTGTTGGGGGAGAAGGTGTGTGTGTGTGTGTTGGGGGAGAAGGTGTGTGTGTGTTTGGGAGATGTGTGTGTGTGTGTTGGGGGAGAAGGTGTGTGTGTGTTGGGGGAGAAGGTGTGTTAGTGTGTGTTGGGGGAGAAGGTATGTTGGCGGAGAAGGTGTGTGTGTGTGTTTGGGGAGATGATGATGTGTGTGTGTGTGTGTGTGTGTGTGTGTGTGTGTGTTGGGGGAGAAGGTGTGTGTGTGTGTTGGGAGAGAAGGTGTGTGTGTGTTGGGGGAGAAGGTGTGTGTGTCTGTGTGTTGGGGGAGAAGGTGTGTGTGTCTGTGTGTTGGGGGAGAAGGTGTGTGTTTGTGTGTGTGTTTGGCAGAAGGTGTGTGTGTGTGTGTGTGTGTGTGTTGGGGGAGAAGGTGTGTGTTTGTGTGTGTTGGGGGAGAAGGTGTGTGTGTTTGTGTGTGTTGGGGGAGAAGGTGTGTGCGTGTGTGTGTGTTGGGGGAGAAGGAGTGTGTGTGTCTGTGTGTTGGGGGAGAAGGTGTGTTTGTGTGTGGGTTGGGGGAGAATGTGTGTGTTTTGGGGGAGAAGGTGTGTGTGTGTGTTGGGGGAGAAGGTGTGTGTTTGTGTGTGTTGGGGGAGAGGGTGTGTGTGTGTGTTGGGGGAGAAGTGTGTGTGTATGTGTTGGGGGAGTAGTGTGTGTCTATGTGTTGGAGGAGAAGTGTGTGTGTGTGTGTTGCGGGAGAGAGTGTGTGTGTGTGTGTTTTGGAGAAGAGGTGTGTGTGTATGTTGGGGGAGATGGTGTGTGTGTGTGTGTTTGGGGAGAAGGGGTGTGTGTGTGTCTTGGGGGAGAATGTGTGTGTGTTGGGGGAGAAGGTGTGTGTATGTGTGTTGGGCGAGATGATTGTGTGTGTGTTGGGGGAGATGATGTGTGTGTTTGGCGGCGGGGAGAAGGTGTGTGTGTTGGGGGAGAAGGTGTGAGTGTGTTGGGGGAGAAGGTGTGTGTGTTGGGCGAGAAGGTGTGTGTGTTGGGGGAGAAGTTATGTGTGTTGGGGGAGAAGGTGTGTCTGTTGGGGGAGAAGGTGTGTGTGTGTTGGGGGAGAAGGTGTGTGTGTTGCGGGAGAATGTGTGTGTGTTGGGGGAGAAGGTGTGTCTGTTGGGGGAGAAGGTGTGTGTGTGTTGGGGGAGAAGGTGTGTTTGTGTGTGTTGGGGGAGAAGGTGTGTGTGTTGGGGGAGAAGGTGTGTGTGCTGGGGGAGAAGTGTGTGTCTGTGTGCTGGGGGAGGAGGAGTGTGTGTGTGTGTGTTGGGGGAGAAGGTGTGTGTGTGTGTGTGTGTGTGTTGGAGAAGATGTGTGTGTGTGTGTGTGTGTTGGGGGAGAAGGTGTGTGTGTGTGTGTGTGTGTGTTGGGGGAGAAGGTGTGTGTGTGTGTGTGTTGGGTGAGATGATTGTGTGTGTGTTGGGGGAGATGATGTGTGTGTTTGGCGGCGGGGAGAAGGTGTGTGTGTTGGGGGAGAAGGTGTGAGTGTGTTGGGGGAGAAGGTGTGTGTGTTGGGCGAGAAGGTGTGTGTGTTGGGGGAGAAGTTATGTGTGTTGGGGGAGAAGGTGTGTCTGTTGGGGGAGAAGGTGTGTGTGTGTTGGGGGAGAAGGTGTGTGTGTTGCGGGAGAATGTGTGTGTGTTGGGGGAGAAGGTGTGTCTGTTGGGGGAGAAGGTGTGTGTGTGTTGGGGGAGAAGGTGTGTTTGTGTGTGTTGGGGGAGAAGGTGTGTGTGCTGGGGGAGAAGTGTGTGTCTGTGTGCTGGGGGAGAAGGAGTGTGTGTGTGTGTGTTGGGGGAGAAGGTGTGTGTGTGTGTGTGTGTGTTGGAGAAGATGTGTGTGTGTGTGTGTGTGTGTGTGTGTGTTGGGGGAGAAGGTGTGTGTGTGTGTGTTGGGGGAGAAGGTGTGTGTGTGTGTGTGTTGGGTGAGATGACGTGTGTCTGTGTTTTGGGTGGGATGACGTGTGTCTGTGTTTTGGGTGGGATGACGTGTGCGTGTGTTTTGGGTGGGATGACGTGTGCGTGTGTTGGGTGAGATGACGTGTGTGTGTGTTGGGTGAGATGACGTGTGTGTGTGTTGGGGGAGAAGGTGTGTGTGTTGGGGGAGAAGGTGTGTGTTTGTGTGTGTTGGGGGAGAGGGTGTGTGTGTGTGTTGGGGGAGAAGTGTGTGTGTATGTGTTGGGGGAGTAGTGTGTGTCTATGTGTTGGAGGAGAAGTGTGTGTGTGTGTGTTGCGGGAGAGAGTGTGTGTGTGTGTGTTTTGGAGAAGAGGTGTGTGTGTATGTTGGGGGAGATGGTGTGTGTGTGTGTGTTTGGGGAGAAGGGGTGTGTGTGTGTCTTGGGGGAGAATGTGTGTGTGTTGGGGGAGAAGGTGTGTGTTTGTGTGTGTGTGTTGGGTGAGAAGGTGTGTGTGTGTGTGTGTGTTGGGGGAGAAGGTGTGTGTGTGTGTGTGTTGGGGGAGAAGGTGTGTGTGTGTGTGTTGGGTGAGATGACGTGTGTGTGTGTTGGGGGAGAAGGTGTGTGTGTGTGTGTGTGTGTTGGGGGAGAAGTGTGTGTGTGTGTTGGGGGAGAAGTGTGTGTGTGTATGTTGGGGGAGAAGTGTGTGTGTGTGTGTTGGGGGAGAAGTGTGTGTGTGTGTTGGGGGAGAAGTGTGTGTGTGTGTTGGGGGAGAAGTGTGTTTGTGTGTTGGGGGAGAAGTGTGTTTGTGTGTTGGAGAAGTGTGGGTGTGTGTTGGGGGAGAAGTGTGTGTGTGTGTGTGTGTGTGTGTGTGTGTTGGGGGAGATGATGTGTGGATGTGTGTTGGTGGAGATGATGTGTGTGTTGGGGGAGAAGGTGTGTGTGTGTGTTTGGGAGAAGGTGTGTGTGTGTGTGTGTGTTGGGGGAGAAGTGTGTTTGTCTTTTGGGGGAGAAGTGTGTGTGTGTGTTGGGGGAGAAGTGTGTGTGTGTGTGTTTGGGGAGAAGTGTGTGTGTGTATGTTGGGGGAGAAGTGTGTGTGTGTTGGGTGAGAAGGTGTGTGTGTGTGTGTGTGTGTGTGTTGGGGGAGAAGTGTGTGTGTGTTGGGGGAGAAGTGTGTGTGTGTGTTGGGGGAGAAGGGGTGTGTGTGTGTGTTGGGGGAGAAGTGTGTGTGTGTTGGGGGAGAAGTGTGTGTGTGTGTTGGGGGAGAAGGGGTGTGTGTGTGTGTTGGGGGAGATGATGTGTGTGTTGGGGGAGATGATGTGTGTGTGTGTTGTAGAAGGTGTGTGTGTATTGGCGGAGATGATGTGTGTGTGTGTTGTAGAAGGTGTGTGTGTGTTGGCGGAGAAGGTGTGTGTGTGTGGTTGGGAGCAGGTGTGTGTGTGTGTAGGGGGAGAAGGTGTGTGTGTGCGCGCGCGCAGAGGGAGAAGGTGTGTGTGTGTGTGTTTGGGGGGAGAAGGCGTGTGTGTGTGGATGGAGAAGGCGTGTGTGTGTAGGGGGAGAAGGCGTGTGTGTATAGGGGGAGAAGGCGTGTGTGTGTAGAGGGAGAAGGCGTGTGTATGTGTGTGTTTAGGGGGAGAAGGTGTGTGTGTGTGTAGGGGGAGAAGGCGTGTGTGTGTAGGGGGAGAAGGCGTGTGGGTGTGTGTAGGGGGAGAAGGCGAGTGTGTGTGTTGGGGGAGAAGTGTGTGTGTGTTGGGGAGAAGTGTGTGTGTGTGTGTTGGGGGAGAAGGTGTGTGTGTGTGTGTGTTGGGGTGAAGTGTGTGTGTGTGTTGGGGGAGAAGTGTGTGTGTGTGTTGGGGGAGAGAGTGTGTGTGTGTGTCTTGGGGGAGAGAGTGTGTGTGTGTTTTGGGTGAGAAGGTGTGTGTGTGTGTGTGTTGGGGGAGAAGGTGTGTGTTTGTGTGTGTGTTTGGCAGAAGGTGTGTGTGTGTGTGTTGGGGGAGAAGGCGGGTGTGTGTGTGTGTGTTGGGGGAGAAGGTGTGTGTGTGTGTGTGTGTTGGGGAGAAGGTGTGTGTGTGTCTGTGTGTTTGGGGAGAAGTGTGTCTGTGTGTTTGGGGAGAAGTGTGTTTGTGTGTTTGGGGAGAAGTGTGTGTGTGTGTTGGTGGAGAAGTGTGTGTGTGTTGGGGGAGAAGTGTGTGTGTTGGGGGAGAAGGTGTGTGTGTTGGGGGAGAAGGTGTTTGTGTTGGGGGAGAAGGTGTGTGTGTTGGGGGAGAAGGTGTGTGTGTGTGTGTTGGGGGAGAAGGTGTGTGTGTGTTTGGGAGATGTGTGTGTGTGTGTTGGGTGAGAAGGTGTGTGTGTGTTGGGGGAGAAGGTGTGTGTGTGTTGGGGGAGAAGGTGTGTTAGTGTGTGTTGGGGGAGAAGGTATGTTCGCGGAGAAGGTGTGTGTGTGTGTTTGGGGAGATGATGTGTGTGTGTGTGTGTGTGTTGGGGGAGAAGGTGTGTGTGTGTGTTGGGAGAGAAGGTGTGTGTGTGTGTTGGGAGAGAAGGTGTGTGTGTGTGTTGGGGGAGAAGGTGTGTGTGTCTGTGTGTTGGGGGAGAAGGTGTGTGTGTCTGTGTGTTGGGGGAGAAGGTGTGTGTGTTGGGGGAGAAGGTGTTTGTGTTGGGGGAGAAGGTGTGTGTGTTGGGGGAGAAGGTGTGTGTGTGTGTGTTGGGGGAGAAGGTGTGTGTGTGTTTGGGAGATGTGTGTGTGTGTGTTGGGGGAGAAGGTGTGTGTGTGTTGGGGGAGAAGGTGTGTTAGTGTGTGTTGGGGGAGAAGGTATGTTGGCGGAGAAGGTGTGTGTGTGTGTTTGGGGAGATGATGATGTGTGTGTGTGTGTGTGTGTGTGTGTGTGTGTGTGTGTTGGGGGAGAAGGTGTGTGTGTGTGTTGGGAGAGAAGGTGTGTGTGTGTTGGGGGAGAAGGTGTGTGTGTCTGTGTGTTGGGGGAGAAGGTGTGTGTGTCTGTGTGTTGGGGGAGAAGGTGTGTGTTTGTGTGTGTGTTTGGCAGAAGGTGTGTGTGTGTGTGTGTGTGTGTGTTGGGGGAGAAGGTGTGTGTTTGTGTGTGTTGGGGGAGAAGGTGTGTGTGTTTGTGTGTGTTGGGGGAGAAGGTGTGTGCGTGTGTGTGTGTTGGGGGAGAAGGAGTGTGTGTGTCTGTGTGTTGGGGGAGAAGGTGTGTTTGTGTGTGGGTTGGGGGAGAATGTGTGTGTTTTGGGGGAGAAGGTGTGTGTGTGTGTTGGGGGAGAAGGTGTGTGTTTGTGTGTGTTGGAAAAGTGTGTGTGTTTGTTGGGGAGAAGGGGTGTGTGTGTGTGTGAGTGTTTGGGGAGAAGCTGTGTGTGTGTTGGGGGAGAAGGTGTGTTTGTCTGTGTGTTGGGGAAGAAGTGTGAGTGTGTCTTAGGAGGAGTGTGTTGGAGAAGGGGTGTGTGTGTGTGTGTTTTGGGGAGAAGGTGTGTGTGTGTTTTGGGGGAGAAGGTGTGTGTGTGTGTTGGGGGAGAAGGTGTGTGTTTGTGTGTGTGTTTGGGGGAGAAGGCGTGTGTTTGTGTGTGTGTGTGTTGGGGGAGAAGGTGTGTGTGTGTGTTGGGGGAGAAGGTGTGTCTGTGTGTTGGTGGAGAAGGTGTGTCTGTGTGTTGGGGGAGAAGTGTGTGTGTGTTGGGGGAGAAGTGTGTGTGTATGTGTTGGGGGAGAAGTGTGTGTGTGTTGGGGGAGAAGTGTGTGTGTATGTGTTGGGGGAGTAGTGTGTGTGTATGTGTTGGGGGAGAAGTGTGTGTGTGTGTGTTGCGGGAGAGTGTGTGTGTGTGTGTGTGTGTGTGTGTTTTGGAGAAGAGGTGTGTGTGTATGTTGGGGGAGATGGTGTGTGTGTGTGTTGGGGAGATGGTGTGTGTGTGTGTTTGGGGAGAAGGTGTGTGTGTGTGTGTGTATGCTGGGGGAGAAGGGGTGTGTGTGTGTGTGTATGTTGGGGGAGAAGATGTGTGTGTGTGTTGGGGGAGAAGGTGTGTGTATGTGTGTTGGGGGAGAAGGTGTGTGTATGTGTGTTGGGCGAGATGATTGTGTGTGTGTTGGGGGAGATGATGTGTGTGTTTGGCGGCGGGGAGAAGGTGTGTGTGTTGGGGGAGAAGGTGTGAGTGTGTTGGGGGAGAAGGTGTGAGTGTGTTGGGGGAGAAGGTGTGTGTGTTGGGCGAGAAGGTGTGTGTGTTGGGGGAGAAGTTATGTGTGTTGGGGGAGAAGGTGTGTGTGTTGGGGGAGAAGGTGTGTGTGTGTTGGGGGAGAAGGTGTGTGTGTTGCGGGAGAATGTGTGTGTGTTGGGGGAGAAGGTGTGTGTGTTGGGCGAGAAGGTGTGTGTGTTGGGGGAGAAGTTATGTGTGTTGGGGGAGAAGGTGTGTCTGTTGGGGGAGAAGGTGTGTGTGTTGGGGGAGAAGGTGTGTGTGTGTTGGGGGAGAAGGTGTGTGTGTTGCGGGAGAATGTGTGTGTGTTGGGGGAGAAGGTGTGTCTGTTGGGGGAGAAGGTGTGTGTGTGTTGGGGGAGAAGGTGTGTTTGTGTGTGTTGGGGGAGAAGGTGTGTGTGCTGGGGGAGAAGGTGTGTGTGCTGGGGGAGAAGGTGTGTGTGCTGGGGGAGAAGTGTGTGTCTGTGTGCTGGGGGAGAAGGAGTGTGTGTGTGTGTGTTGGGGGAGAAGGTGTGTGTGTGTGTGTGTGTTGGAGAAGATGTGTGTGTGTGTGTGTGTGTGTGTGTGTGTGTGTTGGGGGAGAAGGTGTGTGTGTGTGTGTGTGTGTGTTGGGGGAGAAGGTGTGTGTGTGTGTGTGTTGGGTGAGATGACGTGTGTGTGTGTTTTGGGTGGGATGACGTGTGCGTGTGTTTTGGGTGGGATGACGTGTGCGTGTGTTGGGTGAGATGACGTGTGTGTGTGTTGGGTGAGATGACGTGTGTGTGTGTTGGGGGAGAAGGTGTGTGTGTTGGGGGAGAAGGTGTGTGTTTGTGTGTGTTGGGGGAGAGGGTGTGTGTGTGTGTTGGGGGAGAAGTGTGTGTGTATGTGTTGGGGGAGTAGTGTGTGTCTATGTGTTGGGGGAGAAGTGTGTGTGTGTGTGTGTTGCGGGAGAGAGTGTGTGTGTGTGTGTTTTGGAGAAGAGGTGTGTGTGTATGTTGGGGGAGATGGTGTGTGTGTGTGTTTGGGGAGAAGGGGTGTGTGTGTGTCTTGGGGGAGAATGTGTGTGTTGGGGGAGAAGGTGTGTGTTTGTGTGTGTGTGTTGGGTGAGAAGGTGTGTGTGTGTGTGTGTGTGTGTGTGTGTGTGTTGGGGGAGAAGATGTGTGTCTGTGTGTTGGGGGAGAAGGTGTGTGTATGTGTGTTGGGGGAGAAGTGTGTGTGTGTGTGTTGGGGGAGAAGTGTGTGTGTGTGTGTTGGGGGAGAAGTGTGTGTGTGTGTTGGGGGAGAAGGGGTGTGTGTGTGTGTTGGGGGAGATGATGTGTGTGTTGGGGGAGATGATGTGTGTGTGTGTTGTAGAAGGTGTGTGTGTATTGGCGGAGATGATGTGTGTGTGTGTTGTAGAAGGTGTGTGTGTGTTGGCGGAGAAGGTGTGTGTGTGTGTGTGTGGTTGGGAGCAGGTGTGTGTGTGTGTAGGGGGAGAAGGTGTGTGTGTGCGCGCGCGCAGAGGGAGAAGGTGTGTGTGTTTGGGGGGAGAAGGCGTGTGTGTGTGGATGGAGAAGGCGTGTGTGTGTAGGGGGAGAAGGCGTGTGTGTATAGGGGGAGAAGGCGTGTGTGTGTAGGGGGAGAAGGCGTGTGTATGTGTGTGTTTAGGGGGAGAAGGTGTGTGTGTGTGTGTGTAGGGGGAGAAGGCGTGTGTGTGTAGGGGGAGAAGGCGTGTGTATGTGTGTGTTTAGGGGGAGAAGGTGTGTGTGTGTGTGTGTAGGGGGAGAAGGCGTGTGTGTATAGGGGGTGAAGGCGTGTGTGTGCAGGGGGATAAGGCGTGTGTGTGTGTGCAGGGGGATAAGGCGTGTGTGTGTGTGTTGGGGAGATGGTGTGTGTGTGTGTTTGGGGAGAAGGTGTGTGTGTGTGTGTGTATGCTGGGGGAGAAGGGGTGTGTGTGTGTGTGTATGTTGGGGGAGAAGATGTGTGTGTGTGTTGGGGGAGAAGGTGTGTGTATGTGTGTTGGGCGAGATGATTGTGTGTGTGTTGGGGGAGATGATGTGTGTGTTTGGCGGCGGGGAGAAGGTGTGTGTGTTGGGGGAGAAGGTGTGAGTGTGTTGGGGGAGAAGGTGTGAGTGTGTTGGGGGAGAAGGTGTGTGTGTTGGGCGAGAAGGTGTGTGTGTTGGGGGAGAAGTTATGTGTGTTGGGGGAGAAGGTGTGTGTGTTGGGGGAGAAGGTGTGTGTGTGTTGGGGGAGAAGGTGTGTGTGTGTTGGGGGAGAAGGTGTGTGTGTGTTGGGGGAGAAGGTGTGTGTGTTGCGGGAGAATGTGTGTGTGTTGGGGGAGAAGGTGTGTCTGTTGGGGGAGAAGGTGTGTGTGTGTTGGGGGAGAAGGTGTGTTTGTGTGTGTTGGGGGAGAAGGTGTGTGTGCTGGGGGAGAAGGTGTGTGTGCTGGGGGAGAAGGTGTGTGTGCTGGGGGAGAAGTGTGTGTCTGTGTGCTGGGGGAGAAGGAGTGTGTGTGTGTGTGTTGGGGGAGAAGGTGTGTGTGTGTGTGTGTGTGTTGGAGAAGATGTGTGTGTGTGTGTGTGTGTGTGTGTGTGTGTGTTGGGGGAGAAGGTGTGTGTGTGTGTGTGTGTGTGTGTTGGGGGAGAAGGTGTGTGTGTGTGTGTGTTGGGTGAGATGACGTGTGTGTGTGTTTTGGGTGGGATGACGTGTGCGTGTGTTTTGGGTGGGATGACGTGTGCGTGTGTTGGGTGAGATGACGTGTGTGTGTGTTGGGTGAGATGACGTGTGTGTGTGTTGGGGGAGAAGGTGTGTGTGTTGGGGGAGAAGGTGTGTGTTTGTGTGTGTTGGGGGAGAGGGTGTGTGTGTGTGTTGGGGGAGAAGTGTGTGTGTATGTGTTGGGGGAGTAGTGTGTGTCTATGTGTTGGGGGAGAAGTGTGTGTGTGTGTGTGTTGCGGGAGAGAGTGTGTGTGTGTGTGTTTTGGAGAAGAGGTGTGTGTGTATGTTGGGGGAGATGGTGTGTGTGTGTGTGTTGGGGGAGAAAGTGTGTGTGTGTGTGTGTGTGTGTGTTGGAGAAGATGTGTGTGTGTGTGTGTGTGTTGGGGGAGAAGGTGTGTGTGTGTGTGTGTGTGTGTGTGTGTTGGGGGAGAAGGTGTGTGTGTGTGTGTTGGGTGAGATGATTGTGTGTGTGTTGGGGGAGATGATGAGTGTGTTTGGCGGCGGGGAGAAGGTGTGTGTGTTGGGGGAGAAGGTGTGAGTGTGTTGGGGGAGAAGGTGTGTGTGTTGGGGGAGAAGTTATGTGTGTTGGGGGAGAAGGTGTGTCTGTTGGGGGAGAAGGTGTGTGTGTGTTGGGGGAGAAGGTGTGTGTGTTGCGGGAGAATGTGTGTGTGTTGGGGGAGAAGGTGTGTCTGTTGGGGGAGAAGGTGTGTGTGTGTTGGGGGAGAAGGTGTGTTTGTGTGTGTTGGGGGAGAAGGTGTGTGTGCTGGGGGAGAAGGTGTGTGTGCTGGGGGAGAAGTGTGTGTCTGTGTGCTGGGGGAGAAGGAGTGTGTGTGTGTGTGTGTGTGTTGGAGAAGATGTGTGTGTGTGTGTGTGTGTGTGTGTGTGTGTGTGTGTGTGTTGGGGGAGAAGGTGTGTGTGTGTGTGTGTGTTGGGGGAGAAGGTGTGTGTGTGTGTGTTGGGTGAGATGACGTGTGTCTGTGTTTTGGGTGGGATGACGTGTGCGTGTGTTTTGGGTGGGATGACGTGTGCGTGTGTTGGGTGAGATGACGTGTGCGTGTGTTGGGTGAGATGACGTGTGTGTGTGTTGGGGGAGAAGGTGTGTGTGTTGGGGGAGAAGGTGTGTGTTTGTGTGTGTTGGGGGAGAGGGTGTGTGTGTGTGTTGGGGGAGAAGTGTGTGTGTATGTGTTGGGGGAGTAGTGTGTGTCTATGTGTTGGGGGAGAAGTGTGTGTGTGTGTGTGTTTTGGAGAAGAGGTGTGTGTGTATGTTGGGGGAGATGGTGTGTGTGTGTGTGTTTGGGGAGAAGGGGTGTGTGTGTGTCTTGGGGGAGAATGTGTGTGTGTTGGGGGAGAAGGTGTGTGTTTGTGTGTGTGTGTTGGGTGAGAAGGTGTGTGTGTGTGTGTGTGTGTGTGTGTGTGTGTGTTGGGGAGAAGGTGTGTGTGTGTGTGTGTTGGGGGAGAAGGTGTGTGTGTGTTGGGGGAGAAGGTGTGTGTGTGTGTGTGTGTGTTGGGGGAGAAGTGTGTTTGTCTTTTGGGGGAGAAGTGTGTGTGTGTGTTGGGGGAGAAGTGTGTGTGTGTATGTTGGGGGAGAAGTGTGTGTGTTGGGGGAGAAGTGTGTGTGTGTGTTGGGGGAGAAGTGTGTGTGTGTGTTGGGGGAGAAGTGTGTTTGTGTGTTGGGGGAGAAGTGTGTTTGTGTGTTGGGGGAGAAGTGTGTTTGTGTGTTGGAGAAGTGTGGGTGTGTGTTGGGGGAGAAGTGTGTGTGTGTGTGTGTGTGTGTTGGGGGAGATGATGTGTGGATGTGTGTTGGTGGAGATGATGTGTGTGTTGGGGGAGAAGGTGTGTGTGTGTGTTTGGGAGAAGGTGTGTGTGTGTGTGTGTGTGTTGGGGGAGAAGTGTGTTTGTCTTTTGGGGGAGAAGTGTGTGTGTGTGTTGGGGGAGAAGTGTGTGTGTGTGTGTTTGGGGAGAAGTGTGTGTGTGTATGTTGGGGGAGAAGTGTGTGTGTTTGTGTGTGTGTGTTGGGTGAGAAGGTGTGTGTGTGTGTGTGTGTTGGGGGAGAAGTGTGTGTGTGTTGGGGGAGAAGTGTGTGTGTGTGTTGGGGGAGAAGGGGTGTGTGTGTGTGTTGGGGGAGAAGTGTGTGTGTGTTGGGGGAGAAGTGTGTGTGTGTGTTGGGGGAGAAGGGGTGTGTGTGTGTGTTGGGGGAGATGATGTGTGTGTTGGGGGAGATGATGTGTGTGTGTGTTGTAGAAGGTGTGTGTGTATTGGCGGAGATGATGTGTGTGTGTGTTGTAGAAGGTGTGTGTGTGTTGGCGGAGAAGGTGTGTGTGTGTGTGGTTGGGAGCAGGTGTGTGTGTGTGTAGGGGGAGAAGGTGTGTGTGTGCGCGCGCGCAGAGGGAGAAGGTGTGTGTGTGTGTGTTTGGGGGGAGAAGGCGTGTGTGTGTAGGGGGAGAAGGCGTGTGTGTATAGGGGGAGAAGGCGTGTGTGTGTAGGGGGAGAAGGCGTGTGTATGTGTGTGTTTAGGGGGAGAAGGTGTGTGTGTGTGTAGGGGGAGAAGGTGTGTGTGTGTGTAGGGGGAGAAGGCGTGTGTGTGTAGGGGGAGAAGGCGTGTGTGTGTGTGTAGGGGGAGAAGGCGAGTGTGTGTGTTGGGGGAGAAGTGTGTGTGTGTTGGGGAGAAGTGTGTGTGTGTGTGTTGGGGGAGAAGGTGTGTGTGTGTGTGTGTTGGGGTGAAGTGTGTGTGTGTGTTGGGGGAGAAGTGTGTGTGTGTGTTGGGGGAGAGAGTGTGTGTGTGTGTCTTGGGGGAGAGAGTGTGTGTGTGTTTTGGAGAAGGGGTGTGTGTGTGTGTTGGGGGAGAAGTGTGTGTTTGTGTTGGGGGAGAAGGTGTGTGTGTGTGTGTTGGGGGAGAAGTGTGTGTGTGTGTTTTGGGTGAGAAGGTGTGTGTGTGTGTGTGTGTTGGTGTGTGTGTTTGTGTGTGTGTTTGGCAGAAGGTGTGTGTGTTGGGGGAGAAGGCGGGTGTGTGTGTGTGTGTTGGGGGAGAAGGTGTGTGTGTGTGTGTGTGTGTGTTGGGGAGAAGGTGTGTGTGTGTCTGTGTGTTTGGGGAGAAGTGTGTTTGTGTGTTTGGGGAGAATGTGTGTGTGTTGGTGGAGAAGTGTGTGTGTGTTGGGGGAGAAGTGTGTGTGTTGGGGGAGAAGGTGTGTGTGTTGGGGGAGAAGGTGTTTGTGTTGGGGGAGAAGGTGTGTGTGTTGGGGGAGAAGGTGTGTGTGTGTGTGTTGGGGGAGAAGGTGTGTGTGTGTTTGGGAGATGTGTGTGTGTGTGTTGGGTGAGAAGGTGTGTGTGTGTTGGGGGAGAAGGTGTGTGTGTGTTTGGGAGATGTGTGTGTGTGTGTTGGGTGAGAAGGTGTGTGTGTGTTGGGGGAGAAGGTGTGTTAGTGTGTGTTGGGGGAGAAGGTGTGTGTGTGTGTTGGGAGAGAAGGTGTGTGTGTGTGTTGGGAGAGAAGGTGTGTGTGTCTGTGTGTTGGGGGAGAAGGTGTGTGTGTCTGTGTGTTGGGGGAGAAGGTGTGTGTGTTGGGGGAGAAGGTGTTTGTGTTGGGGGAGAAGGTGTGTGTGTTGGGGGAGAAGGTGTGTGTGTGTGTGTTGGGGGAGAAGGTGTGTGTGTGTGTGTTGGGGGAGAAGGTGTGTGTGTGTGTGTTGGGGGAGAAGGTGTGTGTGTGTTTGGGAGATGTGTGTGTGTGTGTTGGGGGAGAAGGTGTGTGTGTGTTGGGGGAGAAGGTGTGTTAGTGTGTGTTGGGGGAGAAGGTATGTTGGCGGAGAAGGTGTGTGTGTGTGTTTGGGGAGATGATGTGTGTGTGTGTGTGTGTTGGGGGAGAAGGTGTGTGTGTGTGTTGGGAGAGAAGGTGTGTGTGTGTTGGGGGAGAAGGTGTGTGTGTCTGTGTGTTGGGGGAGAAGGTGTGTGTGTCTGTGTGTTGGGGGAGAAGGTGTGTGTTTGTGTGTGTGTTTGGCAGAAGGTGTGTGTGTGTGTGTGTGTGTGTTGGGGGAGAAGTGTGTGTGTGTTGGGGGAGAAGTGTGTGTGTGTGTTGGGGGAGAAGGGGTGTGTGTGTGTGTTGGGGGAGAAGTGTGTGTGTGTTGGGGGAGAAGTGTGTGTGTGTGTTGGGGGAGAAGGGGTGTGTGTGTGTGTTGGGGGAGATGATGTGTGTGTTGGGGGAGATGATGTGTGTGTGTGTTGTAGAAGGTGTGTGTGTATTGGCGGAGATGATGTGTGTGTGTGTTGTAGAAGGTGTGTGTGTGTTGGCGGAGAAGGTGTGTGTGTGTGTGGTTGGGAGCAGGTGTGTGTGTGTGTAGGGGGAGAAGGTGTGTGTGTGCGCGCGCGCAGAGGGAGAAGGTGTGTGTGTGTGTGTTTGGGGGGAGAAGGCGTGTGTGTGTAGGGGGAGAAGGCGTGTGTGTATAGGGGGAGAAGGCGTGTGTGTGTAGGGGGAGAAGGCGTGTGTATGTGTGTGTTTAGGGGGAGAAGGTGTGTGTGTGTGTAGGGGGAGAAGGTGTGTGTGTGTGTAGGGGGAGAAGGCGTGTGTGTGTAGGGGGAGAAGGCGTGTGTGTGTGTGTAGGGGGAGAAGGCGAGTGTGTGTGTTGGGGGAGAAGTGTGTGTGTGTTGGGGAGAAGTGTGTGTGTGTGTGTTGGGGGAGAAGGTGTGTGTGTGTGTGTGTTGGGGTGAAGTGTGTGTGTGTGTTGGGGGAGAAGTGTGTGTGTGTGTTGGGGGAGAGAGTGTGTGTGTGTGTCTTGGGGGAGAGAGTGTGTGTGTGTTTTGGAGAAGGGGTGTGTGTGTGTGTTGGGGGAGAAGTGTGTGTTTGTGTTGGGGGAGAAGGTGTGTGTGTGTGTGTTGGGGGAGAAGTGTGTGTGTGTGTTTTGGGTGAGAAGGTGTGTGTGTGTGTGTGTGTTGGTGTGTGTGTTTGTGTGTGTGTTTGGCAGAAGGTGTGTGTGTTGGGGGAGAAGGCGGGTGTGTGTGTGTGTGTTGGGGGAGAAGGTGTGTGTGTGTGTGTGTGTGTGTTGGGGAGAAGGTGTGTGTGTGTCTGTGTGTTTGGGGAGAAGTGTGTTTGTGTGTTTGGGGAGAATGTGTGTGTGTTGGTGGAGAAGTGTGTGTGTGTTGGGGGAGAAGTGTGTGTGTTGGGGGAGAAGGTGTGTGTGTTGGGGGAGAAGGTGTTTGTGTTGGGGGAGAAGGTGTGTGTGTTGGGGGAGAAGGTGTGTGTGTTGGGGGAGAAGTTATGTGTGTTGGGGGAGAAGGTGTGTGTGTTGGGGGAGAAGGTGTGTGTGTGTTGGGGGAGAAGGTGTGTGTGTGTTGGGGGAGAAGGTGTGTGTGTGTTGGGGGAGAAGGTGTGTGTGTTGCGGGAGAATGTGTGTGTGTTGGGGGAGAAGGTGTGTCTGTTGGGGGAGAAGGTGTGTGTGTGTTGGGGGAGAAGGTGTGTTTGTGTGTGTTGGGGGAGAAGGTGTGTGTGCTGGGGGAGAAGGTGTGTGTGCTGGGGGAGAAGGTGTGTGTGCTGGGGGAGAAGTGTGTGTCTGTGTGCTGGGGGAGAAGGAGTGTGTGTGTGTGTGTTGGGGGAGAAGGTGTGTGTGTGTGTGTGTGTGTTGGAGAAGATGTGTGTGTGTGTGTGTGTGTGTGTGTGTGTGTGTTGGGGGAGAAGGTGTGTGTGTGTGTGTGTGTGTGTGTTGGGGGAGAAGGTGTGTGTGTGTGTGTGTTGGGTGAGATGACGTGTGTGTGTGTTTTGGGTGGGATGACGTGTGCGTGTGTTTTGGGTGGGATGACGTGTGCGTGTGTTGGGTGAGATGACGTGTGTGTGTGTTGGGTGAGATGACGTGTGTGTGTGTTGGGGGAGAAGGTGTGTGTGTTGGGGGAGAAGGTGTGTGTTTGTGTGTGTTGGGGGAGAGGGTGTGTGTGTGTGTTGGGGGAGAAGTGTGTGTGTATGTGTTGGGGGAGTAGTGTGTGTCTATGTGTTGGGGGAGAAGTGTGTGTGTGTGTGTGTTGCGGGAGAGAGTGTGTGTGTGTGTGTTTTGGAGAAGAGGTGTGTGTGTATGTTGGGGGAGATGGTGTGTGTGTGTGTGTTGGGGGAGAAGGTGTGTGTGTGTGTGTGTGTGTGTGTTGGAGAAGATGTGTGTGTGTGTGTGTGTGTTGGGGGAGAAGGTGTGTGTGTGTGTGTGTGTGTTGGGGGAGAAGGTGTGTGTGTGTGTGTTGGGTGAGATGATTGTGTGTGTGTTGGGGGAGATGATGAGTGTGTTTGGCGGCGGGGAGAAGGTGTGTGTGTTGGGGGAGAAGGTGTGAGTGTGTTGGGGGAGAAGGTGTGTGTGTTGGGGGAGAAGTTATGTGTGTTGGGGGAGAAGGTGTGTCTGTTGGGGGAGAAGGTGTGTGTGTGTTGGGGGAGAAGGTGTGTGTGTTGCGGGAGAATGTGTGTGTGTTGGGGGAGAAGGTGTGTCTGTTGGGGGAGAAGGTGTGTGTGTGTTGGGGGAGAAGGTGTGTTTGTGTGTGTTGGGGGAGAAGGTGTGTGTGCTGGGGGAGAAGGTGTGTGTGCTGGGGGAGAAGTGTGTGTCTGTGTGCTGGGGGAGAAGGAGTGTGTGTGTGTGTGTGTGTGTTGGAGAAGATGTGTGTGTGTGTGTGTGTGTGTGTGTGTGTGTGTGTGTGTGTTGGGGGAGAAGGTGTGTGTGTGTGTGTGTGTTGGGGGAGAAGGTGTGTGTGTGTGTGTTGGGTGAGATGACGTGTGTCTGTGTTTTGGGTGGGATGACGTGTGCGTGTGTTTTGGGTGGGATGACGTGTGCGTGTGTTGGGTGAGATGACGTGTGCGTGTGTTGGGTGAGATGACGTGTGTGTGTGTTGGGGGAGAAGGTGTGTGTGTTGGGGGAGAAGGTGTGTGTTTGTGTGTGTTGGGGGAGAGGGTGTGTGTGTGTGTTGGGGGAGAAGTGTGTGTGTATGTGTTGGGGGAGTAGTGTGTGTCTGTGTGTTGGGGGAGAAGTGTGTGTGTGTGTGTGTTTTGGAGAAGAGGTGTGTGTGTATGTTGGGGGAGATGGTGTGTGTGTGTGTGTTTGGGGAGAAGGGGTGTGTGTGTGTCTTGGGGGAGAATGTGTGTGTGTTGGGGGAGAAGGTGTGTGTTTGTGTGTGTGTGTTGGGTGAGAAGGTGTGTGTGTGTGTGTGTGTGTGTGTGTGTGTGTGTTGGGGAGAAGGTGTGTGTGTGTGTGTGTTGGGGGAGAAGGTGTGTGTGTGTTGGGGGAGAAGGTGTGTGTGTGTGTGTGTGTGTTGGGGGAGAAGTGTGTTTGTCTTTTGGGGGAGAAGTGTGTGTGTGTGTTGGGGGAGAAGTGTGTGTGTGTATGTTGGGGGAGAAGTGTGTGTGTTGGGGGAGAAGTGTGTGTGTGTGTTGGGGGAGAAGTGTGTGTGTGTGTTGGGGGAGAAGTGTGTTTGTGTGTTGGGGGAGAAGTGTGTTTGTGTGTTGGGGGAGAAGTGTGTTTGTGTGTTGGAGAAGTGTGGGTGTGTGTTGGGGGAGAAGTGTGTGTGTGTGTGTGTGTGTGTTGGGGGAGATGATGTGTGGATGTGTGTTGGTGGAGATGATGTGTGTGTTGGGGGAGAAGGTGTGTGTGTGTGTTTGGGAGAAGGTGTGTGTGTGTGTGTGTGTGTTGGGGGAGAAGTGTGTTTGTCTTTTGGGGGAGAAGTGTGTGTGTGTGTTGGGGGAGAAGTGTGTGTGTGTGTGTTTGGGGAGAAGTGTGTGTGTGTATGTTGGGGGAGAAGTGTGTGTGTTTGTGTGTGTGTGTTGGGTGAGAAGGTGTGTGTGTGTGTGTGTGTTGGGGGAGAAGTGTGTGTGTGTTGGGGGAGAAGTGTGTGTGTGTGTTGGGGGAGAAGGGGTGTGTGTGTGTGTTGGGGGAGAAGTGTGTGTGTGTTGGGGGAGAAGTGTGTGTGTGTGTTGGGGGAGAAGGGGTGTGTGTGTGTGTTGGGGGAGATGATGTGTGTGTTGGGGGAGATGATGTGTGTGTGTGTTGTAGAAGGTGTGTGTGTATTGGCGGAGATGATGTGTGTGTGTGTTGTAGAAGGTGTGTGTGTGTTGGCGGAGAAGGTGTGTGTGTGTGTGGTTGGGAGCAGGTGTGTGTGTGTGTAGGGGGAGAAGGTGTGTGTGTGCGCGCGCGCAGAGGGAGAAGGTGTGTGTGTGTGTGTTTGGGGGGAGAAGGCGTGTGTGTGTAGGGGGAGAAGGCGTGTGTGTATAGGGGGAGAAGGCGTGTGTGTGTAGGGGGAGAAGGCGTGTGTATGTGTGTGTTTAGGGGGAGAAGGTGTGTGTGTGTGTAGGGGGAGAAGGTGTGTGTGTGTGTAGGGGGAGAAGGCGTGTGTGTGTAGGGGGAGAAGGCGTGTGTGTGTGTGTAGGGGGAGAAGGCGAGTGTGTGTGTTGGGGGAGAAGTGTGTGTGTGTTGGGGAGAAGTGTGTGTGTGTGTGTTGGGGGAGAAGGTGTGTGTGTGTGTGTGTTGGGGTGAAGTGTGTGTGTGTGTTGGGGGAGAAGTGTGTGTGTGTGTTGGGGGAGAGAGTGTGTGTGTGTGTCTTGGGGGAGAGAGTGTGTGTGTGTTTTGGAGAAGGGGTGTGTGTGTGTGTTGGGGGAGAAGTGTGTGTTTGTGTTGGGGGAGAAGGTGTGTGTGTGTGTGTTGGGGGAGAAGTGTGTGTGTGTGTTTTGGGTGAGAAGGTGTGTGTGTGTGTGTGTGTTGGTGTGTGTGTTTGTGTGTGTGTTTGGCAGAAGGTGTGTGTGTTGGGGGAGAAGGCGGGTGTGTGTGTGTGTGTTGGGGGAGAAGGTGTGTGTGTGTGTGTGTGTGTGTTGGGGAGAAGGTGTGTGTGTGTCTGTGTGTTTGGGGAGAAGTGTGTTTGTGTGTTTGGGGAGAATGTGTGTGTGTTGGTGGAGAAGTGTGTGTGTGTTGGGGGAGAAGTGTGTGTGTTGGGGGAGAAGGTGTGTGTGTTGGGGGAGAAGGTGTTTGTGTTGGGGGAGAAGGTGTGTGTGTTGGGGGAGAAGGTGTGTGTGTGTGTGTTGGGGGAGAAGGTGTGTGTGTGTTTGGGAGATGTGTGTGTGTGTGTTGGGTGAGAAGGTGTGTGTGTGTTGGGGGAGAAGGTGTGTGTGTGTTTGGGAGATGTGTGTGTGTGTGTTGGGTGAGAAGGTGTGTGTGTGTTGGGGGAGAAGGTGTGTTAGTGTGTGTTGGGGGAGAAGGTGTGTGTGTGTGTTGGGAGAGAAGGTGTGTGTGTGTGTTGGGAGAGAAGGTGTGTGTGTCTGTGTGTTGGGGGAGAAGGTGTGTGTGTCTGTGTGTTGGGGGAGAAGGTGTGTGTGTTGGGGGAGAAGGTGTTTGTGTTGGGGGAGAAGGTGTGTGTGTTGGGGGAGAAGGTGTGTGTGTGTGTGTTGGGGGAGAAGGTGTGTGTGTGTGTGTTGGGGGAGAAGGTGTGTGTGTGTGTGTTGGGGGAGAAGGTGTGTGTGTGTTTGGGAGATGTGTGTGTGTGTGTTGGGGGAGAAGGTGTGTGTGTGTTGGGGGAGAAGGTGTGTTAGTGTGTGTTGGGGGAGAAGGTATGTTGGCGGAGAAGGTGTGTGTGTGTGTTTGGGGAGATGATGTGTGTGTGTGTGTGTGTTGGGGGAGAAGGTGTGTGTGTGTGTTGGGAGAGAAGGTGTGTGTGTGTTGGGGGAGAAGGTGTGTGTGTCTGTGTGTTGGGGGAGAAGGTGTGTGTGTCTGTGTGTTGGGGGAGAAGGTGTGTGTTTGTGTGTGTGTTTGGCAGAAGGTGTGTGTGTGTGTGTGTGTGTTGGGGGAGAAGTGTGTGTGTGTTGGGGGAGAAGTGTGTGTGTGTGTTGGGGGAGAAGGGGTGTGTGTGTGTGTTGGGGGAGAAGTGTGTGTGTGTTGGGGGAGAAGTGTGTGTGTGTGTTGGGGGAGAAGGGGTGTGTGTGTGTGTTGGGGGAGATGATGTGTGTGTTGGGGGAGATGATGTGTGTGTGTGTTGTAGAAGGTGTGTGTGTATTGGCGGAGATGATGTGTGTGTGTGTTGTAGAAGGTGTGTGTGTGTTGGCGGAGAAGGTGTGTGTGTGTGTGGTTGGGAGCAGGTGTGTGTGTGTGTAGGGGGAGAAGGTGTGTGTGTGCGCGCGCGCAGAGGGAGAAGGTGTGTGTGTGTGTGTTTGGGGGGAGAAGGCGTGTGTGTGTAGGGGGAGAAGGCGTGTGTGTATAGGGGGAGAAGGCGTGTGTGTGTAGGGGGAGAAGGCGTGTGTATGTGTGTGTTTAGGGGGAGAAGGTGTGTGTGTGTGTAGGGGGAGAAGGTGTGTGTGTGTGTAGGGGGAGAAGGCGTGTGTGTGTAGGGGGAGAAGGCGTGTGTGTGTGTGTAGGGGGAGAAGGCGAGTGTGTGTGTTGGGGGAGAAGTGTGTGTGTGTTGGGGAGAAGTGTGTGTGTGTGTGTTGGGGGAGAAGGTGTGTGTGTGTGTGTGTTGGGGTGAAGTGTGTGTGTGTGTTGGGGGAGAAGTGTGTGTGTGTGTTGGGGGAGAGAGTGTGTGTGTGTGTCTTGGGGGAGAGAGTGTGTGTGTGTTTTGGAGAAGGGGTGTGTGTGTGTGTTGGGGGAGAAGTGTGTGTTTGTGTTGGGGGAGAAGGTGTGTGTGTGTGTGTTGGGGGAGAAGTGTGTGTGTGTGTTTTGGGTGAGAAGGTGTGTGTGTGTGTGTGTGTTGGTGTGTGTGTTTGTGTGTGTGTTTGGCAGAAGGTGTGTGTGTTGGGGGAGAAGGCGGGTGTGTGTGTGTGTGTTGGGGGAGAAGGTGTGTGTGTGTGTGTGTGTGTGTTGGGGAGAAGGTGTGTGTGTGTCTGTGTGTTTGGGGAGAAGTGTGTTTGTGTGTTTGGGGAGAATGTGTGTGTGTTGGTGGAGAAGTGTGTGTGTGTTGGGGGAGAAGTGTGTGTGTTGGGGGAGAAGGTGTGTGTGTTGGGGGAGAAGGTGTTTGTGTTGGGGGAGAAGGTGTGTGTGTTGGGGGAGAAGGTGTGTGTGTGTGTGTTGGGGGAGAAGGTGTGTGTGTGTTTGGGAGATGTGTGTGTGTGTGTTGGGTGAGAAGGTGTGTGTGTGTTGGGGGAGAAGGTGTGTGTGTGTTGGGGGAGAAGGTGTGTTAGTGTGTGTTGGGGGAGAAGGTATGTTGGCGGAGAAGGTGTGTGTGTGTGTTTGGGGAGATGATGTGTGTGTGTGTGTGTGTGTGTGTGTGTGTGTGTGTGTTGGGGGAGAAGGTGTGTGTGTGTGTTGGGAGAGAAGGTGTGTGTGTGTGTTGGGAGAGAAGGTGTGTGTGTCTGTGTGTTGGGGGAGAAGGTGTGTGTGTCTGTGTGTTGGGGGAGAAGGTGTGTGTGTTGGGGGAGAAGGTGTTTGTGTTGGGGGAGAAGGTGTGTGTGTTGGGGGAGAAGGTGTGTGTGTGTGTGTTGGGGGAGAAGGTGTGTGTGTGTGTGTTGGGGGAGAAGGTGTGTGTGTGTGTGTTGGGGGAGAAGGTGTGTGTGTGTTTGGGAGATGTGTGTGTGTGTGTTGGGGGAGAAGGTGTGTGTGTGTTGGGGGAGAAGGTGTGTTAGTGTGTGTTGGGGGAGAAGGTATGTTGGCGGAGAAGGTGTGTGTGTGTGTTTGGGGAGATGATGTGTGTGTGTGTGTGTGTGTGTGTGTGCTGGGGGAGAAGGTGTGTGTGTGTGTTGGGAGAGAAGGTGTGTGTGTGTTGGGGGAGAAGGTGTGTGTGTCTGTGTTTTGGGGGAGAAGGTGTGTGTGTCTGTGTGTTGGGGGAGAAGGTGTGTGTTTGTGTGTGTGTTTGGCAGAAGGTGTGTGTGTGTGTGTGTGTGTTGGGGGAGAAGGTGTGTGTTTGTGTGTGTTGGGGGAGAAGGTGTGTGTGTTTGTGTGTGTTGGGGGAGAAGGTGTGTGCGTGTGTGTGTGTTGGGGGAGAAGGAGTGTGTGTGTCTGTGTGTTGGGGGAGAAGGTGTGTTTGTGTGTGCGTTGGGGGAGAATGTGTGTGTTTTGGGGGAGAAGGTGTGTGTGTGTGTTGGGGGAGAAGGTGTGTGTGTGTTGGAAAAGTGTGTGTGTTTGTTGGGGAGAAGGGGTGTGTGTGTGTGAGTGTTTGGGGAGAAGCTGTGTGTGTGTTGGGGGAGAAGGTGTGTTTGTCTGTGTGTTGGGGAAGAAGTGTGAGTGTGTCTTAGGAGGAGTGTGTTGGAGAAGGTGTGTGTGTGTGTGTGTTTTGGGGAGAAGGTGTGTGTGTGTTTTGGGGGAGAAGGTGTGTGTGTGTGTTGGGGGAGAAGGTGTGTGTTTGTGTGTGTGTTTGGGGGAGAAGGCGTGTGTTTGTGTGTGTGTGTGTTGGGGGAGAAGGTGTGTGTGTGTGTTGGGGGAGAAGGTGTGTCTGTGTGTTGGTGGAGAAGGTGTGTCTGTGTGTTGGGGGAGAAGTGTGTGTGTGTTGGGGGAGAAGTGTGTGTGTATGTGTTGGGGGAGAAGTGTGTGTGTGTTGGGGGAGAAGTGTGTGTGTGTTGGGGGAGAAGTGTGTGTGTATGTGTTGGGGGAGTAGTGTGTGTGTATGTGTTGGGGGAGAAGTGTGTGTGTGTGTGTTGCGGGAGAGAGTGTGTGTGTGTGTGTGTGTGTTTTGGAGAAGAGGTGTGTGTGTATGTTGGGGGAGATGGTGTGTGTGTGTGTTGGGGAGATGGTGTGTGTGTGTGTTTGGGGAGAAGGTGTGTGTGTGTGTGTGTGTATGCTGGGGGAGAAGGGGTGTGTGTGTGTGTGTATGTTGGGGGAGAAGATGTGTGTGTGTGTTGGGGGAGAAGGTGTGTGTATGTGTGTTGGGGGAGAAGGTGTGTGTATGTGTGTTGGGCGAGATGATTGTGTGTGTGTTGGGGGAGATGATGTGTGTGTTTGGCGGCGGGGAGAAGGTGTGTGTGTTGGGGGAGAAGGTGTGAGTGTGTTGGGGGAGAAGGTGTGAGTGTGTTGGGGGAGAAGGTGTGTGTGTTGGGCGAGAAGGTGTGTGTGTTGGGGGAGAAGGTGTGTGTGTGTTGGGGGAGAAGGTGTGTGTGTTGCGGGAGAAGGTGTGTGTGCTGGGGGAGAAGGTGTGTGTGCTGGGGGAGAAGGTGTGTGTGCTGGGGGAGAAGTGTGTGTCTGTGTGCTGGGGGAGAAGGAGTGTGTGTGTGTGTGTTGGGGGAGAAGGTGTGTGTGTGTGTGTGTTGGAGAAGATGTGTGTGTGTGTGTGTGTGTGTGTTGGGGGAGAAGGTGTGTGTGTGTGTGTGTGTGTTGGGGGAGAAGGTGTGTGTGTGTGTTGGGTGAGATGACGTGTGTGTGTGTTTTGGGTGGGATGACGTGTGCGTGTGTTTTGGGTGGGATGACGTGTGCGTGTGTTGGGTGAGATGACGTGTGTGTGTGTTGGGTGAGATGACGTGTGTGTGTGTTGGGGGAGAAGGTGTGTGTGTTGGGGGAGAAGGTGTGTGTTTGTGTGTGTTGGGGGAGAGGGTGTGTGTGTGTGTTGGGGGAGAAGTGTGTGTGTATGTGTTGGGGGAGTAGTGTGTGTCTATGTGTTGGGGGAGAAGTGTGTGTGTGTGTGTGTTGCGGGAGAGAGTGTGTGTGTGTGTGTTTTGGAGAAGAGGTGTGTGTGTATGTTGGGGGAGATGGTGTGTGTGTGTGTGTTTGGGGAGAAGGGGTGTGTGTGTGTCTTGGGGGAGAATGTGTGTGTGTTGGGGGAGAAGGTGTGTGTTTGTGTGTGTGTGTTGGGTGAGAAGGTGTGTGTGTGTGTGTGTGTGTGTGTGTGTGTGTTGGGGGAGAAGATGTGTGTCTGTGTGTTGGGGGAGAAGGTGTGTGTATGTGTGTTGGGGGAGAAGTGTGTGTGTGTGTGTTGGGGGAGAAGTGTGTGTGTGTTGGGGGAGAAGTGTGTGTGTGTGTTGGGGGAGAAGGGGTGTGTGTGTGTGTGTTGGGGGAGATGATGTGTGTGTTGGGGGAGATGATGTGTGTGTGTGTTGTAGAAGGTGTGTGTGTATTGGCGGAGATGATGTGTGTGTTGTAGAAGGTGTGTGTGTGTTGGCGGAGAAGGTGTGTGTGTGTGTGTGTGGTTGGGAGCAGGTGTGTGTGTGTGTAGGGGGAGAAGGTGTGTGTGTGCGCGCGCGCAGAGGGAGAAGGTGTGTGTGTTTGGGGGGAGAAGGCGTGTGTGTGTGGATGGAGAAGGCGTGTGTGTATAGGGGGAGAAGGCGTGTGTGTGTAGGGGGAGAAGGCGTGTGTATGTGTGTGTTTAGGGGGAGAAGGTGTGTGTGTGTGTGTGTAGGGGGAGAAGGCGTGTGTGTGTAGGGGGAGAAGGCGTGTGTGTGTGTGTGTTTAGGGGAGAAGGTGTGTGTGTGTGTGTCTAGGGGGTGAAGGCGTGTGTGTGCAGGGGGATAAGGCGTGTGTGTGTGTGCAGGGGGATAAGGCGTGTGTGTGTGTGTAGGGGGAGAAGGCGAGTGTGTGTGATGGGGGAGAAGTGTGTGTGTGTGTGTTGGGGGAGAAGGTGTGTGTGTGTGTGTGTGTGTTGGGGTGAAGTGTGTGTGTGTGTTGGGGGAGAGAGTGTGTGTGTGTGTCTTGGGGGAGAGAGTGTGTGTGTGTTTTGGAGAAGGGGTGTGTGTGTGTGTTGGGGGAGAAGTGTGTGTTTGTGTTGGGGGAGAAGGTGTGTGTGTGTGTGTGTTGGGGGAGAAGTGTGTGTGTGTGTTTTGGGTGAGAAGGTGTGTGTGTGTGTGTTGGGGGAGAAGGTGTGTGTTTGTGTGTGTGTTTGGCAGAAGGTGTGTGTGTGTGTTGGGGGAGAAGGTGTGTGTTTGTGTGTGTGTTTGGGGGAGAAGGCGTGTGTTTGTGTGTGTTGGGGGAGAAGTGTCTGTGTGTGTGGGTGTGTGTGTGTGTTGGGGGAGAAGGCGGGTGTGTGTGTGTGTGTTGGGGGAGAAGGTGTGTGTGTGTGTGTGTGTGTGTGTTGGGGAGAAGGTGTGTGTGTGTGTGTTTGGGGAGAAGTGTGTTTGTGTGTTTGGGGAGAAGTGTGTGTGTGTGTTGGTGGAGAAGTGTGTGTGTGTTGGGGGAGAAGTGTGTGTGTGTTGGGGGAGAAGGTGTGTGTGTTGGGGGAGAAGGTGTTTGTGTTGGGGGAGAAGGTGTGTGTGTTGGGGGAGAAGGTGTGTGTGTGTGTTGGGGGAGAAGGTGTGTGTGTGTTTGGGAGATGTGTGTGTGTGTGTTGGGGGAGAAGGTGTGTGTGTGTTGGGGGAGAAGGTGTGTTAGTGTGTGTTGGGGGAGAAGGTGTGTTGGCGGAGAAGGTGTGTGTGTGTGTTTGGGGAGATGATGTGTGTGTGTGTGTGTGTGTGTGTGTGTGTGTGTGTGTGTATTGGGGGAGAAGGTGTGTGTGTGTGTGTTGGGAGAGAAGGTGTGTGTGTGTTGGGGGAGAAGGTGTGTGTGTGTTGGGGGAGAAGGTGTGTGTGTCTGTGTGTTGGGGGAGAAGGTGTGTGTGTGTGTTGGGGGAGAAGGTGTGTGTGTCTGTGTGTTGGGGGAGAAGGTGTGTGTTTGTGTGTGTGTTTGGCAGAAGGTGTGTGTGTGTGTGTGTTGGGGGAGAAGGTGTGAGTGTGTTGGGGGAGAAGGTGTGTGTGTGTTGGGGGAGAAGTGTGTTTGTGTGTTGGGGGAGAAGTGTGTTTGTGTGTTGGAGAAGTGTGGGTGTGTGTTGGGGGAGAAGTGTGTGTGTGTGTGTGTGTTGGGGGAGATGATGTGTGTTTGTGTGTTGGTGGAGATGATGTGTGTGTGTGTTTGGGAGAAGGTGTGTGTGTGTGTGTGTGTTGGGGGAGAAGTGTGTTTGTCTTTTGGGGGAGAAGTGTGTGTGTGTGTTGGGGGAGAAGTGTGTGTGTGTGTTGGGGGAGAAGTGTGTGTGTGTGTGTGTGTTTGGGGAGAAGTGTGTGTGTGTATGTTGGGGGAGAAGTGTGTGTGTGTGTGTTGGGGGAGAAGTGTGTGTGTGTTGGGGGAGAAGTGTGTGTGTGTGTGTGTGTGTTGGGGGAGATGATGTGTGTGTTGGGGGAGATGATGTGTGTGTGTTGTAGAAGGTGTGTGTGTATTGGCGGAGATGATGTGTGTGTGTGTTGTAGAAGGTGTGTGTGTGTTGGCGGAGAAGGTGTGTGTGTGTGTGTCTGTGTGGGTGGGAGAAGGTGTGTGTGTGTGTAGGGGGAGAAGGTGTGTGTGTGTGTGTGTGTGTGTGCGCGCGCGCAGAGGGAGAAGGTGTGTGTGTGTGTTGGGGGAGATGTGTGTGTGTGTCTGTGTGTTGGTGGAGAAGGTGTGTGTGTGTGTGTGTTGGGGGAGAAGGTGTGTGTGTGTGTGTGTGTTGGGGGAGACGTGTGTATGTGTGTTGGGGGAGAATGTGTGTGTGTGTGTTGATGGGAGAAAGTGTGTGTTTGTATGTGTTGGGGGAGAAGGTGTGTGTGTTTGGGAGAAGGTGTGTGTGTGTGTTGGGGGAGAAGTGTGTGTGTTGGGGGAGAAGGTGCGTGTCTGTGTGTGTGTGTTGGGGGAGAAGGTGTGTGTGTGTGTTGGGGGAGAAGGTGTGTGTGTGTGTGTTGGGGGAGAAGGTGTGTGTGTGTGTTGGGGGAGCAGGTGTGTGTGTGTGTGTGTCGGGGGAGAAGGTGTGTGTGTGTTGGGGGAGAAGGTGTGTGTGTGTGTGTTGGGGGAGAAGGTGTGTGTGTGTGTGTTGGGGGAGAAGGGGTGTGTGTGTGTGTGTTGGGGGAGAAGGTGTGTGTGTGTTGGGGGAGAAGGTGTGTGTGTTGGGGGAGAAGGTTTGTTTGTGTGTGTGTTGGGGTAGAAGGTGTGTGTGTGTTTTGGGTGAGAAGGTGTGTGTGTGTGTGTGTTGGGGGAGAAGTGTGTGTGTGTGTTTTGGGTGAGAAGGTGTGTGTGTGTGTTGGGGGAGAAGGTGTGTGCGTGTGTGTGTGTTAGTGGAGCAGGTGTGTATGTGTGTTGGGGGAGAAGGTGTGTGTGTGTGTGTTGGGGAGAAGGTGTGTGTGTTGGGGGAGAATGTGTGTGTGTGTTGGGGGAGAAGTGTGTGTGTGTGTGTGTGTGTGTGTTGGAGAAGTGTTTCTGTGTGTGTTGGGGGAGAAGTGTGTGTGTGTGTGTGTGTGTGTTGGGGGAGAAGTGTGTGTGTGTGTTGGGGGAGAAGTGTGTGTGTGTGTTGGGGGAGAAGGTGTGTGTGTGTGTTGGGGGAGAAGTGTGTGTGTGTGTGTTGGGGGAGAAGGTTTGTTTGTGTGTGTGTTCGGGGAGAAGGTGTGTGTGTGTGTGTTGGGGGAGAATGTGTGTGTGTGTTGGGGGAGAAGTGTGTGTGTGTGTGTGTTGGAGAAGTGTTTCTGTGTGTGTTGGGGGAGAAGTGTGTGTGTGTGTGTGTTGGGGGAGAAGTGTGTGTGTGTGTTGGGGGAGAAGTGTGTGTGTGTGTTGGGGGAGAAGTGTGTGTGTGTGTTGGGGGAGAAGTGTGTGTGTGTTGGGGGAGAAGGTGTGTGTGTGTGTTGGGGAGAAGGTTTGTTTGTGTGTGTGTGTTCGGGGAGAAGTGTGTGTGTGTGTGTGTTGGGGGAGAAGGTGTGTGTGTGTGTGTGTTGGGGGAGAAGGTGTGTGTGTTGGGGGAGAAGGTTTGTTTGTGTGTGTGTTCGGGGGGAAGTGTGTGTGTGTGTTGGGGGAGAAGGTGTGTGTTTGTGTTGCGGGAGAAGTGTGTGTGTGTGTTGGGGGAGAAGTGTGTGTGTGTGTTGGGGGAGAAGTGTATGTGTGTCTTCGGGTAGAAGGTGTGTGTGTGTGTGTGTGTGTGTGTGTCTTGGCGGAGAAGTGTGTGTGTGTCTTAGGGGAGAATTGTGTGTTTGTGTTGTGTGTGTTGGCAGGAGAAGGTGTGTGTGTTGGGGGAGAAGGTGTGTGTCTGTGTGTGTGTGTGTGTTGGGGGAGAAGGTGTGTGTGTGTGTTGGGGGTGAAGGTGTGTGTGTGTGTTGGGGGAGAAGGTGTATGTGTGTGTTGGGGGAGAAGTTGTGTGTTGGGGGAGATGGTGTGTGTGTGTGTGTTGGGGGAGAAGTTGTGTGTGTGTGTGTGTTGGGGGAGAAGGTGTGTGTGTGTGTGTGTGTGTGTGTGTGTGTTGGGGGAGAAGGTGTGTGTGTGTGTTGGGTGAGATGACGTGTGTGTGTGTGTGTGTGTGTGTGTCTTGGGGGAGAAGGTCTGTGTGTGTGTGTGTGTTGGGGGAGAAGGTGTGTGTGTTGGGGGAGAAGGATTGTTTGTGTGTGTGTTCGGGGAGAAGTGTGTGTGTGTTTGGGGAGAAGTTGTGTGTGTGTGTGTTGCGGGAGAAGGTGTGTGAATGTGTTGGGGGAGAAGGTGTCTGTGTGTGTTGGGGCTGAAGGTGTGTGTGTGTGTGTTGGGGGAGAATGTGTGTGTGTGTGTTGGGGGAGAAGTGTGTGTGTGTGTGTGTTGGGGGAGAAGTGTGTGTGTGTGTTGGGGGAGAAGTGTGTATGTGTGTTGGGGGAGAAGTGTGTGTGTGTGTTGGGGGAGAAGTGTGTGTGTGTGTGTGTGTTGGGGGAGAAGTGTGTGTGTGTGTTGGGGGAGAAGTGTGTGTGTGTGTGTTGGAGAAGTGTTTCTGTGTGTGTTGGGGGAGAAGTGTGTGTGTCTGTGTTGGGGGAGAAGTGTGTGTGTGTGTTGGGGGAGAAGTGTGTGTGTGTGTTGGGGGAGAAGTGTGTGTGTGTGTGTTGGGGGAGAAGTGTGTGTGTGTGTGTTGGGGGAGAAGGTGTGTGTGTGTGTGTTGGGGGAGAAGTGTATGTGTGTGTTGGGGGAGAAGTGTGTGTGTTGGGGGAGAAGTGTGTGTGTGTGTGTTGGGGCGAAAGTGTGTGTGTGTGTGTTGGGGGAGAAGTGTGTGTGTTGGGGGAGAAGTGTGTTTTTGTGTGTTGGGGGAGAAGGTGTGTGTGTGTGTTGGGGGAGAAGTTGTGTGTGTGTGTGTGTGTGTTGGGGGAGAAGGTGTGTGTTTGTGTTGGGGGAGAAGGCGTGTGTGTGTGTGTGTTTTGGTGGAGAAGGTGAGTGTGTGTGTGTTGGGGGAGAAGGTGTGTGTGTGTGTGTGTGTTCGGGGAGAAGGTGTGTGTGTGTGTGTTGGGGGAGAATGTGTGTGTGTGTTGGGGGAGAAGTGTGTGTGTGTGTGTGTGTTGGAGAAGTGTTTCTGTGTGTGTTGGGGGAGAAGTGTGTGTGTGTGTGTGTGTTGGGGGAGAAGTGTGTGTGTGTGTGTGTGTTGGGGGAGAAGTGTGTGTGTGTGTGTGTGTTGGGGGAGAAGTGTGTGTGTGTGTTGGGGAGAAGTGTGTGTGTGTGTTGCGGGAGAAGTGTGTGTGTGTTGGGGGAGAAGGTGTGTGTGTGTGTTGGGGGAGAAAGTTTGTTTGTGTGTGTGTGTTCGGGGAGAAGTGTGTGTGTTGGGGGAGAAGGTGTGTGTGTGTGTGTTGGGGGAGAAGGTGTGTGTGTTGGTGGAGAAGGTTTGTTTGTGTGTGTGTTCGGGGGGAAGTGTGTGTGTGTGTTGGGGGAGAAGGTGTGTGTTTGTGTTGCGGGAGAAGTGTGTGTGTGTGTGTTGGGGGAGAAGTGTGTGTGTGTGTGTTGGGGGAGAAGTGTGTGTGTGTGTGTTGGGGGAGAAGTGTGTGTGTGTTGGGGGAGAAGTGTGTGTGTGTGTTGGGGGAGAAGTGTGTGTGTTGGGGGAGAAGTGTGTGTGTTGGTGGAGAACTGTGTGTGAGTGTGTTGGGGGAGAAGGTGTCTGTGTGTGTTGGGGCTGAAGGTGTGTGTGTTGGGGGAGAAGGTGTGTGTGTGTGTTGGGGGAGAAGTTGTGTGTTGGGGGAGATGGTGTGTGTGTTGGGGGAGAAGTTGTGTGTGTGTGTGTGTTGGGGGAGAAGGTGTGTGTGTGTGTGTGTGTGTGTGTGTGTGTGTGTTGGGGGAGAAGGTGTGTGTGTGTGTTGGGTGAGATGACGTGTGTGTGTGTGTGTCTTGGGGGAGAAGGTCTGTGTGTGTGTGTGTTGCGGGAGAAGGTGTGTGTGTTGGGGGAGAAGGTTTGTTTGTGTGTGTGTGTTCGGGGAGAAGTGTGTGTGTGTTTGGGGAGAAGTGTGTGTGTGTTTGGGGAGAAGTTGTGTGTGTGTGTGTTGCGGGAGAAGGTGGGTGAATGTGTTGGGGGAGAAGGTGTCTGTGTGTGTTGGGGCTGAAGGTGTGTGTGTGTGTGTTGGGGGAGAATGTGTGTGTGTGTGTTGGGGGAGAAGTGTGTGTGTGTGTGTGTTGGGGGAGAATGTGTGTGTGTGTGTTGGGGGAGAAGTGTGTGTGTGTGTGTTGGGGGAGAAGTGTGTGTGTGTGTTGGGGGAGAAGTGTGTATGTGTGTTGGGGGAGAAGTGTGTGTGTGTGTTGGGGGAGAAGTGTGTGTGTGTGTGTGTGTTGGGGGAGAAGTGTGTGTTGGGGGAGAAGTGTGTGTGTGTGTGTTGGAGAAGTGTTTCTGTGTGTGTTGGGGGAGAAGTGTGTGTGTGTGTGTTGGGGGAGAAGTGTGTGTGTGTGTTGGGGGAGAAGTGTGTGTGTGTGTTGGGGGAGAAGTGTGTGTGTGTGTGTTGGGGGAGAAGGTGTGTGTGTGTGTGTTGGGGGAGAAGTGTGTGTGTGTGTTGGGGGAGAAGTGTGTGTGTGTGTGTTGGGGGAGAAGTGTGTGTGTGTGTGTTGGGGGAGAAGTGTGTGTGTGTGTGTGTGTGTTGGGGGAGAAGTGTGTGTGTTGGGGGAGAAGTGTGTTTTTGTGTGTTGGGGGAGAAGGTGTGTGTGTGTGTTGGGGGAGAAGTTGTGTGTGTGTGTGTGTGTGTGTTGGGGGAGAAGGTGTGTGTGTGTGTTGGGGGAGAAGGCGTGTGTGTGTGTGTGTTTTGGTGGAGAAGGTGTGTGTGTGTGTGTTGGGGGAGAAGGTGTGTGTGTGTGTTCGGGGAGAAGGTGTGTGTGTGTGTGTTGGGGGAGAATGTGTGTGTGTGTTGGGGGAGAAGTGTGTGTGTGTGTGTGTGTTGGAGAAGTGTTTCTGTGTGTGTTGGGAGAGAAGTGTGTGTGTGTGTGTGTGTTGGGGGAGAAGTGTGTGTGTGTGTGTGTGTTGGGGGAGAAGTGTGTGTGTGTGTGTGTGTTGGGGGAGAAGGTGTGTGTTTGTGTGTGTTGGGGGAGAAGGTGTGTGTGTGTGTTGCGGGAGAAGGTGTGTGTGTGTGTGTGTGTGTGTTGGGGGAGAAGGTGTGTGTGTTGGGGGAGAAGGTTTGTTTGTGTGTGTGTTCGGGGAGAAGTGTGTGTGTGTGTTTGGGGAGAAGGTGTGTGTTTGTGTTGGGGGAGAAGTGTGTGTGTTGGAGGAGAAGTGTGTGTGTGTGTGTTGGGGGAGAAGGTGTCTGTGTGTGTTGGGGCTGAAGGTGTGTGTGTGTGTGTTGGGGAAGAAGGTGTGTGTGTGTGTTGGGGGAGAAGTTGTGTGTGTGTGTGTTGGGGGAGAAGGTGTGTGTGTGTGTTGGGGGAGAAGGTGTGTGTGTGTGTGTGTTGGGGGAGAAGGGGTGTGTGTGTGTGTGTGTGTGTTGGGGGAGAAGGTGTGTGTGTGTGTTGGGGGAGAAGGTGTGTGTGTGTGTGTGTGTTGGGGGAGAAGGTGTGTGTGTGTGTGTGTGTTGGGGGAGAAGGTGTGTATGTTGGGGGAGAAGGTGTCTGTGTGTGTTGGGGCTGAAGGTGTGTGTGTGTGTGTTTTGGGAGAAGGTGTGTGTGTGTGTGTGTGTTGGGGGAGAAGGTGTGTATGTTGGGGGAGAAGGTGTCTGTGTGTGTTGGGTGAGATGACGTGTGTGTGTGGGTGTGTGTGTGTGTTGGGGGAGAAGGTGTGTGTGTTGGGGGAGAAGGTGTGTGTGTGTGTGTTGGGGGAGAAGGTGTGTGAGTGTGTTGGGGCAGAAGGTGTCTGTGTGTGTTGGGGCTGAAGGTGTGTGTGTGTGTGTTGGGGGTGAAGGTGTGTGTGTGTGTTGGGGGAGAAGTTGTGTGTTGGGGGAGAAGGTGTGTGTGTGTGTTGGGGGAGAAGTTGTGTGTGTGTGTGTGTTGGGGGAGAAGGTGTGTGTGTGTGTGTGTGTTGGAGAAGGTGTGTGTGTGTGTGTGTTGGGGGAGAAGGTGTGTGTGTGTGTTAGGGGAGAAGGTTTGTGTGTGTGTTCGGGGAGAAGTGTGTGTGTGTGTTTGGGGACAAGGTGTGTGTTTGTGTTGGGGGAGAAGTGTGTGTGTGTGTTGGGGGAGAAGTGTGTGTGTGTGTGTTGGCCGAGAAGTGTGTGTGTGTGTGTGTTGGGGGAGAAGGTATGTGTGTGTGTTGGGGCAGAAGGTGTGTGTGTGTGTTGGGGGAGAAGGTGTGTGTGTGTGTTGGGGGAGAAGTTGTGTGTGTGTGTGTGTGTTGGGGGAGAAGGTGTGTGTGTGTGTGTGTGTGTGTGTGTGTGTGTGTGTGTGTGTGTGTGTGTGTGTGTGTGTGTGTGTTGGGGGATAAGGTCTGTGTGTGTGTGTGTTGGGGGAGAAGGTTTGTGTGTTGGGGGAGAACGTTTGTTTGTGTGTGTGTTCGGGGAGAAGTGTGTGTGTGTGTTTGGGGAGAAGTGTGTGTGTGTGTTGGGGGAGAAGTGTGTGTGTGTGTTGGGGGAGAACTGTGTGTGTGTGTGTTGGGGCTGAAGGTGTGTGTGTGTGTGTTGGGGGAGATGACGTGTGTGTGTGTGTGTGTGTTGGGGGAGAAGGTGTGTGTGTTGGGGGAGAAGTGTGTGTGTGTGTGTGTTGGAGAAGGTGTGTGTGTGTGTTGGGGAGAAGGTGTGTGTGTGTGTTGGGGGAGAAGTTGTGTGTTGGGGGTGAAGGTGTGTGTGTGTGTTGGGGGAGAAGTGTGTGTGTGTGTGTGTTGGGGGAGAAGGTGTGTGTGTGTGTGTGTGTGTGTGTGTGTGTGTGTGTGTTGGGGGAGAAGGTGTGTGTGTGTGTGTGTTGGGGGAGAAGGTGTGTGTGTGTGTTGCGGGTGAAGGTGTGTGCGTGTGTTGCGGGAGAAGGTGTGTGTGTGTGTGTTGGGGGAGAAGGTTTGTTTGTGTGTGTGTTCGGGGAGAAATGTGTGTGTGTGTTTGGGGAGAAGGTGTGTGTTTGTGTTGGGGGAGAAGTGTGTGTGTGTGTTCGGGGAGAAGTGTGTGTGTGTGTTTGGGGAGAAGTGTGTGTGTGTGTTTGGGGAGAAGGTATGTGTTTGTGTTGGGGGAGAAGTGTGTGTGTGTTCGGGGAGAAGTGTGTGTGTGTGTGTTGGGGGAGAAGGTGTCTGTGTGTGTTGGGGGAGAAGGTGTCTGTGTGTGTTGGGGGAGAAGGTGTCTGTGTGTGTTGGGGCTGAAGGTGTGTGTGTGTGTGTTGGGGGAGAAGGTGTGTGTGTGTGTTGGGGGAGAAGTTGTGTGTGTGTGTGTGTGTTGGGGGAGAAGGTGTGTGAGTGTGTTGGGGGAGAAGGTGTGTGTTTGTGTTGGGGGAGAAGGTGTGTGTGTGTTGGGGGAGAAGGTGTGTGTTTGTGTTGGGGGAGAAGGTGTGTGTGTGTGTGTGTTGGGGGAGAAGGTGTGTGTGTGTGTGTTGGGGGAGAAGGTGTGTGTGTGTGTGTGTTGGGGGAGAAGGTGTGTGTGTGTGTGTGTTGGGGGAGAAGGTGTGTGTGTGTGTGTTGGGGGAGAAGGTGTGTGTGTGTGTGTGTGTTGGGGGAGAAGGTGTGTGTGTGTGTGTGTTGGGGGAGAAGGTGTGTGTGTTGGGGGAGAAGGTGTGTGTGTGTGTGTGTGTGTGTTGGGGGAGAAGGTGTGTGCGTGTGTGTGTGTTGGGGGAGAAGGTGTGTGCGTGTGTGTGTGTTAGTGGAGCAGGTGTGTATGTGTGTTGGGGGAGAAGGTGTGTGTGTGTGTGTTGGGGAAGAACTGTGTGTGTGTGTGTGTTGGGGAAGAACTGTGTGTGTGTGTGTGTTGGGGAAGAACTGTGTGTGTGTGTGTTGGGGAAAAGGTGTGTGTGTGTGTTGGGGGAGAAGGTGTGTGTGTGTTGGGGGAGAATGTGTGTGTGTTGGGGGAGAAGTGTGTGTGTGTTGGGGGAGAAGGTGTGTGAGTGTGTTGGGGAGAAGGTGTGTGTGTGTGTTGGGGGAGAAGTTGTGTGTTGGGGGTGAACGTGTGTGTGTGTGTTGGGTGAGAAGTGTGTGTGTGTGTGTGTGTTGGGGGAGAAGGTGTGTGTGTGTTGGGGGAGAAGGTGTGTGTGTGTGTGTTGGGGGAGAAGGTGTGTGTGTGTGTTGGGGGAGAAGGTGTGTGTGTGTGTTGCGGGTGAAGGTGTGTGCGTGTGTTGCGGGAGAAGGTGTGTGTGTGTGTGTGTTGGGGGAGAAGGTTTGTTTGTGTGTGTGTTCGGGGAGAAGTGTGTGTGTGTGTTTGGGGAGAAGGTGTGTGTTTGTGTTGGGGGAGAAGTGTGTGTGTGTTGGGGGAGAAGTGTGTGTGTGTGTGTGTGTTGGGGGAGAAGTGTGTGTGTGTGTGTTGGCCGAGAAGTGTGTGTGTGTGTGTGTTGGGGGAGAAGGTGTGTGTGTGTGTTGGGGGAGAAGTGTGTGTGTTGGGTGAGATGACGTGTGTGTGTGTGTGTGTCTTGGGGGAGAAGGTCTGTGTGTGTGTGTGTTGGGGGAGAAGGTGTGTGTGTTGGGGGAGAAGGTTTGTTTGTGTGTGTGTGTTCGGGGAGAAGTGTGTGTGTGTGTGTTTGGGGAGAAGTTGTGTGTGTGTGTGTGTGTGTTGGGGGAGAAGGTGTGTGAGTGTGTTGGGGGAGAAGGTGTCTGTGTGTGTTGGGGCTGAAGGTGTGTGTGTGTGTGTGTGTGTGTTGGGGGAGGAGGTGTGTGTGTGTGTTGGGGGAGAAGTTGTGTGTGTGTGTGTTGGGGGAGAAGGTGTGTGTGTGTGTTGGGGGAGAAGTTGTGTGTGTGTGTGTGTGTGTGTGTGTTGGGGGAGAAGGTGTGTATGTTGGGGGAGAAGGTGTCTGTGTGTGTTGGGGCTGAAGGTGTGTGTGTGTGTGTTGGGGCAGAAGGTGTGTGTTTGTGTTGGGGGAGAAGGTGTGTGTGTGTGTGTTGGGGGAGAAGTTGTGTGTTTGTGTTGGGGGAGAAGGTGTGTGTGTGTGTTGGGGGAGGAGGTGTGTGTGTTGGGGGAGAAGGTTTGTTTGTGTGTGTGTTCGGGGAGAAGTGTGTGTGTGTGTTTGGGGAGAAGGTGTGTGTTTGTGTTGGGGGAGAGGTGTGTGTGTGTTGGGGGAGAAGTGTGTGTGTGTGTGTGTGTGTGTTGGGGGAGAAGTGTGTGTGTGTGTTGCCCGAGAAGTGTGTGTGTGTGTGTGTTGGGGGAGAAGGTGTGTGTGTGTTGGGTGAGATGACGTGTGTGTGTGTGTGTGTCTTGGGGGAGAAGGTCTGTGTGTGTTGGGGGAGAAGGTGTGTGTGTTGGGGGAGAAGGTTTGTTTGTGTGTGTGTTCGGGGAGAAGTGTGTGTGTGTGTGTTTGGGGAGAAGTTGTGTGTGTGTGTGTGTGTTGGGGGAGAAGGTGTGTGAGTGTGTTGGGGGAGAAGGTGTCTGTGTGTGTTGGGGCTGAAGGTGTGTGTGTGTGTGTGTGTTGGGGGAGAAGGTGTGTGTGTGTGTTGGGGGAGAAGTTGTGTGTGTGTGTGTTGGGGGAGAAGGTGTGTGTGTGTGTTGGGGGAGAAGTTGTGTGTGTGTGTGTGTGTTGGGGGAGAAGGTGTGTATGTTGGGGGAGAAGGTGTCTGTGTGTGTTGGGGCTGAAGGTGTGTGTGTGTGTGTTGGGGCAGAAGGTGTGTGTTTGTGTTGGGGGAGAAGGTGTGTGTGTGTGTGTTGGGGGAGAAGGTGTGTGTTTGTGTTGGGGGAGAAGGTGTGTGTGTGTGTGTGTGTGTGTGTTGGGGGAGAAGGTGTGTGTGTGTGTGTGTGTTGGGGGAGAAGGTGTGTGTGTGTGTGTGTTGGGGGAGAAGGTGTGTGTGTGTTGGGGGAGAAGGTGTGTGTGTGTGTGTGTGTGTGTTGGGGGAGAAGGTGTGTGTGTGTGTTGGGGGAGAAGGTGTGTGTGTGTGTTGGGGGAGAAGGTGTGTGTGTTGGGGGAGAAGGTTTGTTTGTGTGTGTGTTCGGGGAGAAGTGTGTGTGTGTGTTGGGGGAGACGGTGTGTGTGTGTGTGTCTTGGCGGAGAAGTGTGTGTGTGGTGTGTGTGTTGGGGGAGAAGGTGTGTGTCTGTGTGTGTGTGTGTTGGGGGAGAAGGTGTGTGTGTGTGTGTGTTGGGGGAGAAGGTGTGTGTGTGTGTGTGTGTGTGTTGGGGGAGAAGGTGTGTGTCTTGGCGGAGAAGTGTGTGTGTGTTGTGTGAGTTGGCAGGAGAAGGTGTGTGTGTTGGGGGAGAAGGTGTGTGTCTGTGTGTGTGTGTGTGTGTTGGGGGAGAAGTGTGTGTGTGTGTGTGTTGGGGGAGAAGGTGTGTGTGTGTGTGTGTGTGTGTGTGTGTGTGTGTGTGTTGGGGGAGAAGGTGTGTGTGTGTGTGTGTTGGGGGAGAAGGTGTGTGTGTGTGTTGCGGGTGAAGGTGTGTGCGTGTGTTGCGGGAGAAGGTGTGTGTGTGTGTGTTGGGGGAGAAGGTTTGTTTGTGTGTGTGTTCGGGGAGAAATGTGTGTGTGTGTTTGGGGAGAAGGTGTGTGTTTGTGTTGGGGGAGAAGTGTGTGTGTGTGTTCGGGGAGAAGTGTGTGTGTGTGTTTGGGGAGAAGTGTGTGTGTGTGTTTGGGGAGAAGGTATGTGTTTGTGTTGGGGGAGAAGTGTGTGTGTGTTCGGGGAGAAGTGTGTGTGTGTGTGTTGGGGGAGAAGGTGTCTGTGTGTGTTGGGGGAGAAGGTGTCTGTGTGTGTTGGGGCTGAAGGTGTGTGTGTGTGTGTTGGGGGAGAAGGTGTGTGTGTGTGTTGGGGGAGAAGTTGTGTGTGTGTGTGTGTGTTGGGGGAGAAGGTGTGTGAGTGTGTTGGGGGAGAAGGTGTGTGTTTGTGTTGGGGGAGAAGGTGTGTGTTTGTGTTGGGGGAGAAGGTGTGTGTGTGTGTGTGTTGGGGGAGAAGGTGTGTGTGTGTGTGTTGGGGGAGAAGGTGTGTGTGTGTGTGTGTTGGGGGAGAAGGTGTGTGTGTGTGTGTGTTGGGGGAGAAGGTGTGTGTGTGTGTGTTGGGGGAGAAGGTGTGTGTGTGTGTGTGTGTTGGGGGAGAAGGTGTGTGTGTGTGTGTGTTGGGGGAGAAGGTGTGTGTGTTGGGGGAGAAGGTGTGTGTGTGTGTGTGTGTGTGTTGGGGGAGAAGGTGTGTGCGTGTGTGTGTGTTGGGGGAGAAGGTGTGTGCGTGTGTGTGTGTTAGTGGAGCAGGTGTGTATGTGTGTTGGGGGAGAAGGTGTGTGTGTGTGTGTTGGGGAAGAACTGTGTGTGTGTGTGTGTTGGGGAAGAACTGTGTGTGTGTGTGTTGGGGAAAAGGTGTGTGTGTGTGTTGGGGGAGAAGGTGTGTGTGTGTTGGGTGAGATGACGTGTGTGTGTGTGTTGGGGGAGAATGTGTGTGTGTTGGGGGAGAAGTGTGTGTGTGTTGGGGGAGAAGGTGTGTGAGTGTGTTGGGGGAGAAGTTGTGTGTTGGGGGTGAACGTGTGTGTGTGTGTTGGGTGAGAAGTGTGTGTGTGTGTGTGTGTGTGTGTGTGTGTGTTGGGGGAGAAGGTGTGTGTGTGTTGGGGGAGAAGGTGTGTGTGTGTGTGTTGGGGGAGAAGGTGTGTGTGTGTGTTGGGGGAGAAGGTGTGTGTGTGTGTTGCGGGTGAAGGTGCGTGCGTGTGTTGCGGGAGAAGGTGTGTGTGTGCGTGTGTTGGGGGAGAAGGTTTGTTTGTGTGTGTGTTCGGGGAGAAGTGTGTGTGTGTGTTTGGGGAGAAGGTGTGTGTTTGTGTTGGGGGAGAAGTGTGTGTGTGTTGGGGGAGAAGTGTGTGTGTGTGTGTGTGTTGGGGGAGAAGTGTGTGTGTGTGTGTTGGCCGAGAAGTGTGTGTGTGTGTGTGTTGGGGGAGAAGGTGTGTGTGTGTGTTGGGGGAGAAGTGTGTGTGTTGGGTGAGATGACGTGTGTGTGTGTGTGTGTCTTGGGGGAGAAGGTCTGTGTGTGTGTGTGTTGGGGGAGAAGGTGTGTGTGTTGGGGGAGAAGGTTTGTTTGTGTGTGTGTGTTCGGGGAGAAGTGTGTGTGTGTGTGTTTGGGGAGAAGTTGTGTGTGTGTGTGTGTGTGTTGGGGGAGAAGGTGTGTGAGTGTGTTGGGGGAGAAGGTGTCTGTGTGTGTTGGGGCTGAAGGTGTGTGTGTGTGTGTGTGTGTGTTGGGGGAGGAGGTGTGTGTGTGTGTTGGGGGAGAAGTTGTGTGTGTGTGTGTTGGGGGAGAAGGTGTGTGTGTGTGTTGGGGGAGAAGTTGTGTGTGTGTGTGTGTGTGTGTGTGTTGGGGGAGAAGGTGTGTATGTTGGGGGAGAAGGTGTCTGTGTGTGTTGGGGCTGAAGGTGTGTGTGTGTGTGTTGGGGCAGAAGGTGTGTGTTTGTGTTGGGGGAGAAGGTGTGTGTGTGTGTGTTGGGGGAGAAGTTGTGTGTTTGTGTTGGGGGAGAAGGTGTGTGTGTGTGTTGGGGGAGGAGGTGTGTGTGTTGGGGGAGAAGGTTTGTTTGTGTGTGTGTTCGGGGAGAAGTGTGTGTGTGTGTTTGGGGAGAAGGTGTGTGTTTGTGTTGGGGGAGAGGTGTGTGTGTGTTGGGGGAGAAGTGTGTGTGTGTGTTGGGGGAGAAGTGTGTGTGTGTGTGTTGGCCGAGAAGTGTGTGTGTGTGTGTGTTGGGGGAGAAGGTGTGTGTGTGTTGGGTGAGATGACGTGTGTGTGTGTGTGTGTGTCTTGGGGGAGAAGGTCTGTGTGTGTTGGGGGAGAAGGTGTGTGTGTTGGGGGAGAAGGTTTGTTTGTGTGTGTGTTCGGGGAGAAGTGTGTGTGTGTGTGTTTGGGGAGAAGTTGTGTGTGTGTGTGTGTGTTGGGGGAGAAGGTGTGTGAGTGTGTTGGGGGAGAAGGTGTCTGTGTGTGTTGGGGCTGAAGGTGTGTGTGTGTGTGTGTTGGGGGAGAAGGTGTGTGTGTGTGTTGGGGGAGAAGTTGTGTGTGTGTGTGTTGGGGGAGAAGGTGTGTGTGTGTGTTGGGGGAGAAGTTGTGTGTGTGTGTGTGTGTGTGTGTGTGTGTGTGTGTGTGTGTTGGGGGAGAAGGTGTGTATGTTGGGGGAGAAGGTGTCTGTGTGTGTTGGGGCTGAAGGTGTGTGTGTGTGTGTTGGGGCAGAAGGTGTGTGTTTGTGTTGGGGGAGAAGGTGTGTCTGTGTGTGTTGGGGGAGAAGGTGTGTGTTTGTGTTGGGGGAGAAGGTATGTGTGTGTGTGTGTGTGTGTGTTGGGGGAGAAGGTGTGTGTGTGTGTGTGTGTTGGGGGAGAAGGGGTGTGTGTGTGTGTGTTGGGGGAGAAGGTGTGTGTGTGTTGGGGGAGAAGGTGTGTGTGTGTGTGTGTGTGTGTTGGGGGAGAAGGTGTGTGTGTGTGTTGGGGGAGAAGGTGTGTGTGTGTGTTGGGGGAGAAGGTGTGTGTGTTGGGGGAGAAGGTTTGTTTGTGTGTGTGTTCGGGGAGAAGTGTGTGTGTGTGTTGGGGGAGACGGTGTGTGTGTGTGTGTCTTGGCGGAGAAGTGTGTGTGTGGTGTGTGTGTTGGGGGAGAAGGTGTGTGTCTGTGTGTGTGTGTGTTGGGGGAGAAGGTGTGTGTGTGTGTGTGTTGGGGGAGAAGGTGTGTGTGTGTGTGTGTGTGTTGGGGGAGAAGGTGTGTGTCTTGGCGGAGAAGTGTGTGTGTGTTGTGTGAGTTGGCAGGAGAAGGTGTGTGTGTTGGGGGAGAAGGTGTGTGTGTGTGTGTGTGTTGGGGGAGAAGGTGTGTGTGTGTGTTGGGGGAGGTGTGTGTGTGTGTTGGGGGAGAAGGTGTATGTGTGTGTCTTGGCGGAGAAGTGTGTGTGTTTCTTAGGGGAGAAGTGTGTGTGTGTGTTTATGGGAGAAGTGTGTGTGTGTGTGTGTTGGGGGAGAAGTGTTTGTGTGTGTGTTAGGGGAGAAGTGTGTGTGTGTGTTGGGGGAGAAGGTGTGTGTGTGTGTTGGGGGAGAAGGTGTGTGTGTGTGTTGGGGGAGAAGTTGTGTGTGTGTGTGTGTGTGTTGGGGGAGAAGTTGTGTGTGTGTGTGTGTGTTGGGGGAGAAGGTGTGTGTGTGTGTGTGTTGGGGGAGAAGGTGTGTGTGTGTGTGTTGGGGGAGAAGGCGTGTGTGTGTGTGTGTTGGGGGAGAAGGTGTGTGTGTGTGTGTGTGTGTGTGTTGGGGGAGAAGGTGTGTGTGTGTGTGTGTGTGTGTGTGTGTGTGTGTGTGTTGGGGGAGAAGGCGTGTGTGTGTGTGTGTGTGTGTGTGTGTTGGGGGAGAAGGTGTGTGTGTGTGTGTGTGTTGGGGGAGAAGGTGTGTGTGTGTGTGTGTGTTGGGGGAGAAGGTGTGTGTGTTGGAGGAGAAGGTGTGTGTGTGTGTTGGGGGAGAAGGGGTGTGTGTGTGTGTTGGGGGAGAAGGGGTGTGTGTGTGTGTTGGGGGAGAAGGTGTGTGTGTGTGTGTTGGGGGAGAAGGTGTGTGTGTGTGTGTTGGGGGAGAAGGTGTGTGTGTGTGTGTTGGGGGAGAAGTGTGTGTGTGTGTGTTGGGGGAGAAGTGTGTGTGTGTGTGTGTTGGGGGAGAAGTGTGTGTGTGTGTTGGGGGAGAAGTGTGTGTGTGTGTGTTGGGGGAGAAGTGTGTGTGTGTGTGTTGGGGGAGAAGTGTGTGTGTGTGTTGGAGAAGTGTGTGTGTGTGTTGGGGGAGAAGGTGTGTGTGTGTGTTGGGGGAGAAGGTGTGTGTGTTGGGGGAGAAGGTTGGTGTGTGTGCGCGTGTGTTGGGGGAGTAGTTGTGTGTGTGTGTGTCTGTGCGTGTGTGTTTGGGGGAGAAGGTGCGTCTGTGCTTGTGTGTTGGGGGAGAAGGTGTGTCCCTGCGTGTGTGTTGGGGGAGAAGGTGTGTGTGTGTCTGTGTGTTGGAGAAGGTTTGTCTGTGTGTCTGTGTCTCGGGGTAGAAGGTATGTTTATGTGTGTGTTCAGGTAGAACGTGTGTGTGTTTGTGTGTGTGTTAAGATACAAGGTGTGTGTGTGTGTTAAGGTACAAGGTGTGTGTGTGTTGGGGGAGAAGGTGTGTGTGTGTCTGTTGGCGGAGAAGTGGAGTGTGTGTGTTGGTGGAGAAGTGGAGTGTGTGTGTGTTGGGGGAGAAGGTGTGCGTGTGTGTGTCTGTGTGCGTGTGTTGGAGAAGAAGGTGTGTGTGTGTGTGTGTGTGTAGGGGGAGAAGATGTGTGTGTGTGTAGGGGGAGAAGGTGTGTGTGTCTATCTGTGTCTAGGGGTAGAAGGTGTGTGTTCGTGTTAAGGTAGAAAGTGTTTGTGTTTTGGGGGAGAAGGTGTGTGTGTGTCTCTGTTGGGGGAGAAGTGTGTGTGTGTGTTGGGGGAGAAGTGTATGTGTGTGTGTTGGGGGAGAAGTGTGTGTGTGTGTTGGGGGAGAAGTGTGACTGTGTGTGTGTGTGTTGGGGGAGAAGTATGTGTGTGTTGGGGGACAGAGTGTGTCTGTGTGTGTTTTGTAGAAGGGGTGTATGTGTGTTGGGGGAGAAGGTGTGTGTGTGTTTTGTGAGAAGGTGTGTGTGTGTGTTGGGGGAGAAGTGTGTGTGTGTGTTGGGGGAGAAGGTGTGTGTATGTGTGTGTGTTGGGGGAGAAGTGTGTCTGTGTGTGTGTGTGTGTGTGTGTGTTGGGGGAGAAGTGTGTGTGTGTTGGGGGAGAAGTGTGTGTTGGGGGAGAAGTGTGTGTGTGTTGGGTTAGAAGTGTGTGTCTGTGTTGGGGGAGAAGTGTGTGTGTGTGTTGGGGGAGAAGTGTGTGTTGGGGGAGAAGTGTGTGTGTGTGTTGGGTTAGAAGTGTGTGTCTGTGTTGGGGGAGAAGTGTGTGTGTGTGTTGGGGGAGAAGTGTGTGTGTGTGTTGGGGGAGAAGTGTGTGTGTGTGTTGGGGGAGAAGTGTGTGTGTGTGTTGGGGGAGAAGTGTGTCTGTGTGTGTGTGTGTGTTGGGGGAGAAGTATGTGTGTGTTGGGGGACAGAGTGTGTCTGTGTGTGTTTTGTAGAAGGGGTGTATGTGTGTTGGGGGAGAAGGTGTGTGTGTGTTTTGTGAGAAGGTGTGTGTGTGTGTTGGGGGAGAAGTGTGTGTGTGTGTTGGGGGAGAAGGTGTGTGTATGTGTGTGTGTTGGGGGAGAAGTGTGTCTGTGTGTGTGTGTGTGTGTGTTGGGGGAGAAGTGTGTGTGTGTTGGGTTAGAAGTGTGTGTCTGTGTTGGGGGAGAAGTGTGTGTTGGGGGAGAAGTGTGTGTGTGTTGGGTTAGAAGTGTGTGTCTGTGTTGGGGGAGAAGTGTGTGTGTGTGTTGGGGGAGAAGTGTGTGTTGGGGAAGAAGTGTGTGTGTGTGTTGGGTTAGAAGTGTGTGTCTGTGTTGGGGGAGAAGTGTGTGTGTGTGTTGGGGGAGAAGTGTGTGTGTGTGTTGGGGGAGAAGTGTGTGTGTGTGTTGGGGGAGAAGTGTGTGTGTGTGTTGGGGGAGAAGTGTGTGTGTGTGTTGGGGGAGAAGTGTGTGTGTGTGTTGGGAGAGAAGTGTGTTTGTGTGTTAGGGGACAGAGTGTGTCTGTGTGTGTTTTGTAGAAGGGGTGTGTGTGTGTTGGGGCAGAAGGTGTGTGTGTGTTTTGGGTGAGAAGGTGTGTGTGTGTGTTGGCGGAGAAGGTGTGTGTGTGTGTGTGTGTGTGTGTGTTGGGGGAGAAGGTGTGTGTGTTTGTCTGTGTGTGTGTTGGGGAGAAGGTGTGTGTGTGTTGGGGGAGAATATGTGTGTGTTGTGGGAGAAGTGTGTGTGTGTTTTGGGGGAGAAGTGTGTGTTGGAGGAGAAGTGTGTGTGTGTGTTGGGGGAGAGAGTGTGTGTGTGTGCGTTTTGGAGAAGGGGTGTGTGTGTGTTTTCTGAGAAGATGTGTGTGTGTTTGGGGAGAAGGTGTGTGTTTGTTTTGGGGGAGAAGGTGTGTGTGTGTGTGTGTGTTGGGGGAGAAGGTGTGTGTATGTGTTGGGGGAGAAGGTGTGTGTGTGTGTTGTGGGAGAAGGTGTGTGTGTGTGTTGGGGAGAAGCTGTGTGTGTGTGTTGTGGGAGAAGGTGTGTGTGTGTGTGTGTGTGTTGGGGAGAAGGTGTGTGTGTGTGTTGGGGGAGAAGGCGTGTGTGTGTGTGTGTGTGTGTGTTGGGGGAGAAGGTGTGTGTGTGTGTGTGTGTGTGTGTGTGTGTTGGGGGAGAAGGTGTGTGTGTGTGTGTGTGTTGGGGGAGAAGGCGTGTGTGTGTGTGTGTGTGTGTGTGTGTGTGTGTGTTGGGGGAGAAGGTGTGTGTCTGTGTGTGTGTGTGTTGGGGAGAAGGTGTGTGTGTGTTGGGGAGAAGGTGTGTGTGTGTTGGGGGAGAATATGTGTGTGTTGTGGGAGAAGTGTGTGTGTGTTTTGGGGGAGAAGTGTGTGTTGGGGGAGAAGTGTGTGTGTGTGTTGGGGGAGAGAGTGTGTGTGAGTGCGTTTTGGAGAAGGGGTGTGTGTGTGTTTGCTGAGAAGATGTGTGTGTGTTTGGGGAGAAGGTGTGTGTTTGTTTTGGGGGAGAAGGTGTGTGTGTGTGTGTGTGTTGTGGGAGAAGGTGTGTGTATGTGTTGGGGGAGAAGGTGTGTGTGTGTGTTGTGGGAGAAGGTGTGTGTGTGTGTTGGGGAGAAGCTGTGTGTGTGTGTTGTGGGAGAAGGTGTGTGTGTGTGTGTGTGTTGGGGAGAAGGTGTGTGTGTGTGTTGGGGGAGAAGGCGTGTGTGTGTGTGTGTGTGTGTGTTGGGGGAGAAGGTGTGTGTGTGTGTGTGTGTTGGGGGAGAAGGTGTGTGTGTGTGTGTGTGTGTTGGGGGAGAAGGCGTGTGTGTGTGTGTGTGTGTTGGGGGAGAAGGTGTGTGTGTGTGTGTTGGGGGAGAAGGTGTGTGTGTTGGAGGAGAAGGTGTGTGTGTGTGTTGGGGGAGAAGGGGTGTGTGTGTGTGTTGGGGGAGAAGGTGTGTGTGTGTGTGTGTTGGGGGAGAAGTGTGTGTGTGTGTTGGGGGAGAAGGTGTGTGTGTGTGTGTGTTGGGGGAGAAGTGTGTGTGTGTGTTGGGGGAGAAGTGTGTGTGTGTGTTGGGGGAGAAGTGTGTGTGTGTGTTGGGGGAGAAGGTGTGTGTGTGTGTTGGAGAAGGTGTGTGTGTTGGGGGAGAAGGTTGGTGTGTGTGCGCGTGTGTTGGGGGAGTAGTTGTGTGTGTGTGTCTGTGCGTGTGTGTTTGGGGGAGAAGGTGCGTCTGTGCTTGTGTGTTGGGGGAGAAGGTGTGTCCCTGCGTGTGTGTTGGGGGAGAAGGTGTGTGTGTGTCTGTGTGTTGGAGAAGGTTTGTCTGTGTGTCTGTGTCTCGGGGTAGAAGGTATGTTTATGTGTGTGTTCAGGTAGAACGTGTGTGTGTTTGTGTGTGTGTTAAGATACAAGGTGTGTGTGTGTGTTAAGGTACAAGGTGTGTGTGTGTTGGGGGAGAAGGTGTGTGTGTGTCTGTTGGCGGAGAAGTGGAGTGTGTGTGTTGGTGGAGAAGTGGAGTGTGTGTGTGTTGGGGGAGAAGGTGTGCGTGTGTGTGTCTGTGCGCGTGTGTTGGAGAAGAAGGTGTGTGTGTGTGTGTGTGTGTGTAGGGGGAGAAGATGTGTGTGTGTGTAGGGGGAGAAGGTGTGTGTGTCTATCTGTGTCTAGGGGTAGAAGGTGTGTGTTCGTGTTAAGGTAGAAAGTGTTTGTGTTTTGGGGGAGAAGGTGTGTGTGTGTCTCTGTTGGGGGAGAAGTGTGTGTGTGTGTTGGGGGAGAAGTGTGTGTGTGTGTTGGGGGAGAAGTGTGTGTGTGTGTTGGGGGAGAGAGTGTGTGTGTGTGCGTTTTGGAGAAGGGGTGTGTGTGTGTTTTCTGAGAAGATGTGTGTGTGTTTGGGGAGAAGGTGTGTGTTTGTTTTGGGGGAGAAGGTGTGTGTGTGTGTGTGTGTTGGGGGAGAAGGTGTGTGTATGTGTTGGGGGAGAAGGTGTGTGTGTGTGTTGTGGGAGAAGGTGTGTGTGTGTGTTGGGGAGAAGCTGTGTGTGTGTGTTGTGGGAGAAGGTGTGTGTGTGTGTGTGTGTGTGTTGGGGGAGAAGGTGTGTGTGTGTGTGTGTGTGTTGGGGGAGAAGGTGTGTGTGTGTGTGTGTGTGTTGGGGGAGAAGGCGTGTGTGTGTGTGTGTGTGTGTGTGTGTGTGTGTGTGTTGGGGGAGAAGGTGTGTGTGTGTGTGTGTGTTGGGGGAGAAGGTGTGTGTGTGTGTGTGTTGGGGGAGAAGGTGTGTGTGTTGGAGGCGAAGGTGTATGTGTGTGTTGGGGGAGAAGGGGTGTGTGTGTGTGTTGGGGGAGAAGGTGTGTGTGTGTGTGTTGGGGGAGAAGTGTGTGTGTGTGTGTTGGGGGAGAAGTGTGTGTGTGTGTGTTGGGGGAGAAGTGTGTGTGTGTGTGTTGGGGGAGAAGTGTGTGTGTGTGTGTTGGGGGAGAAGTGTGTGTGTGTGTGTTTTGGGAGAAGTGTGTGTGTGTGTTGGGGGAGAAGTGTGTGTGTGTGTGTGTTGGGGGAGAAGTGTGTGTGTGTGTGTGTTGGGGGAGAAGTGTGTGTGTGTGTTGGGGGAGAAGTGTGTGTGTGTGTTGGGGGAGAAGGTGTGTGTGTGTGTTGGGGGAGAAGGTGTGTGTGTTGGGGGAGAAGGTTGGTGTGTGTGCGCGTGTGTTGGGGGAGTAGTTGTGTGTGTGTGTCTGTGCGTGTGTGTTTGGGGGAGAAGGTGCGTCTGTGCTTGTGTGTTGGGGGAGAAGGTGTGTCCCTGCGTGTGTGTTGGGGGAGAAGGTGTGTGTGTGTCTGTGTGTTGGAGAAGGTTTGTCTGTGTGTCTGTGTCTCGGGGTAGAAGGTATGTTTATGTGTGTGTTCAGGTAGAACGTGTGTGTGTTTGTGTGTGTGTTAAGATACAAGGTGTGTGTGTTAAGGTACAAGGTGTGTGTGTGTTGGGGGAGAAGGTGTGTGTGTGTCTGTTGGCGGAGAAGTGGAGTGTGTGTGTTGGTGGAGAAGTGGAGTGTGTGTGTGTTGGGGGAGAAGGTGTGCGTGTGTGTGTCTGTGCGCGTGTGTTGGAGAAGAAGGTGTGTGTGTGTGTGTGTGTGTGTGTGTGTGTAGGGGGAGAAGATGTGTGTGTGTGTAGGGGGAGAAGGTGTGTGTGTCTATCTGTGTCTAGGGGTAGAAGGTGTGTGTTCGTGTTAAGGTAGAAAGTGTTTGTGTTTTGGGGGAGAAGGTGTGTGTGTGTCTCTGTTGGGGGAGAAGTGTGTGTGTGTGTGTTGGGGGAGAAGTGTGTGTGTGTGTTGGGGGAGAAGTGTGTCTGTGTGTGTGTGTGTGTTGGGGGAGAAGTATGTGTGTGTTGGGGGACAGAGTGTGTCTGTGTGTGTTTTGTAGAAGGGGTGTATGTGTGTTGGGGGAGAAGGTGTGTGTGTGTTTTGTGAGAAGGTGTGTGTGTGTGTTGGGTGAGAAGTGTGTGTGTGTGTTGGGGGAGAAGGTGTGTGTATGTGTGTGTGTTGGGGGAGAAGTGTGTCTGTGTGTGTGTGTGTGTGTGTGTGTTGGGGGAGAAGTGTGTGTGTGTGTTGGGGGAGAAGTGTGTGTTGGGGGAGAAGTGTGTGTGTGTTGGGTTAGAAGTGTGTGTCTGTGTTGGGGGAGAAGTGTGTGTGTGTGTTGGGGGAGAAGTGTGTGTTGGGGGAGAAGTGTGTGTGTGTGTTGGGTTAGAAGTGTGTGTCTGTGTTGGGGGAGAAGTGTGTGTGTGTGTTGGGGGAGAAGTGTGTGTGTGTGTTGGGGGAGAAGTGTGTGTGTGTGTTGGGGGAGAAGTGTGTGTGTGTGTTAGGGGACAGAGTGTGTCTGTGTGTGTTTTGTAGAAGGGGTGTGTGTGTGTTGGGGCAGAAGGTGTGTGTGTGTTTTGGGTGAGAAGGTGTGTGTGTGTGTTGGGGGAGAAGGTGTGTGTGTGTGTGTGTGTGTGTGTGTGTGTGTGTTGGGGGAGAAGGTGTGTGTGTTTGTCTGTGTGTGTGTTGGGGGAGAAGGTGTGTGTGTGTGTGTCTGTGTGTGTGTGTGTTGGGGAGAAGGTGTGTGTGTGTTGGGGGAGAATATGTGTGTGTTGTGGGAGAAGTGTGTGTGTGTGTTGGGGGAGAAGTGTGTGTGTGTGTTGGGGGAGAAGTGTGTGTGTGTGTTGGGGGAGAGAGTGTGTGTGTGTGCGTTTTGGAGAAGGGGTGTGTGTGTGTTTTCTGAGAAGATGTGTGTGTGTTTGGGGAGAAGGTGTGTGTTTGTTTTGGGGGAGAAGGTGTGTGTGTGTGTTGGGGGAGAAGGTGTGTGTATGTGTTGGGGGAGAAGGTGTGTGTGTGTGTTGTGGGAGAAGGTGTGTGTGTGTGTTGGGGAGAAGCTGTGTGTGTGTGTTGTGGGAGAAGGTGTGTGTGTGTGTGTGTGTTGGGGAGAAGGTGTGTGTGTGTGTGTTGGGGAGAAGGTGTGTGTGTGTATGTTGGGGGAGAAGGTGTGTGTGTGTGTGTGTAGGGGAGAAGATGTGTGTGTGTGTGTAGGGGGAGAAGGTGTGTGTCTGTGTGTGTGTTGTGGGAGAAGGTGTGTGTGTGTGTGTGTGTGTGTTGGGGGAGAAGGTGTGTGTGTGTGTGTGTGTGTGTGTTGGGGCAGAAGGTGTGTGTGTTGGGGGAGAAAGTGTTGGTGTGTGTGTGCTGGGGCGAAGGTGTGTGTGTGTGTTCGGGGAGATGTGTGTGTGTGTGTGTTGGGGGAGAAGGTGTGTGTCTTGGGGGAGAAGGTGTGTGTCTTGGGGGAGAAGGTGTGTGTATTTGTGTTGGGGGAGAAGTGTGTGTGTGTGTGTGTGTGTGTTGGGGGAGAAGTGTGTGTGTGTGTTGGGGGAGAAGTGTGTGTGTGTGTTTTGGGTGAGAAGGTGTGTGTGTTGGAGAAGTGTGTGTGTGTGTTTTGGGTGAGAACGTGTGTGTGTGTGTGTGTTGGGGGAGAAGGTGTGTGCGTGTGTGTGTGTTGGTGGAACAGGTGTGTGTGTGTGTTGGGGGAGAAGGTGTGTGTGTGTGTGTGTATGTGTGTGTATGTGTGTTGGGGAGAAGGTGTGTGTGTGTGTGTGTGTGTGTTGGGGGAGAATGTGTGTGTGTTGGGGGAGAAGTGTGTGTGTGTGTTGGGGGAGAAGTGTGTGTGTGTGTTGGGGGAGAACTGTGTGTGTGTGTCTTGGGGGAGAAATGTGTGTGTGTGTGTTGGGGGAGAAATGTGTGTGTGTGTGTTGGGGGAGAAGTGTGTTTGTGTGTTGGGGGAGAGAGTGTGTCTGTGTGTGTGTGTGTGTTGGGGGACAGAGTGTGTCTGTGTGTGTTTTGTAGAAGGGGTGTATGTGTGTTGGGGGAGAAGGTGTGTGTGTGTTTTGTGAGAAGGTGTGTGTGTGTGTTGGGGGAGAAGTGCGTGTGTGTGTTGGGGGAGAAGGTGTGTGTATGTGTGTGTGTTGGGCGAGAAGTGTGTCTGTGTGTGTGTGTGTGTGTGTGTGTGTGTGTTGGGGGAGAAGTGTGTGTGTGTTGGGTTAGAAGTGTGTGTCTGTGTTGGGGGAGAAGTGTGTGTGTGTGTTGGGGGAGAAGTGTGTGTTGGGGGAGAAGTGTGTGTGTGTGTTGGGGGAGAAGTGTGTGTGTGTGTTGGGGGAGAAGTGTGTGTGTGTGTTGGGGGAGAAGTGTGTGTGTGTGTTGGGGGAGAAGTGTGTGTGTGTGTTGGGAGAGAAGTGTGTTTGTGTGTTAGGGGACAGAGTGTGTCTGTGTGTGTTTTGTAGAAGGGGTGTGTGTGTGTTGGGGCAGAAGGTGTGTGTGTGTTTTGGGTGAGAAGGTGTGTGTGTGTGTGTTGGGGGAGAAGGTGTGTGTGTGTGTGTGTGTTGGGGGAGAAGGTGTGTGTGTTTGTCTGTGTGTGTGTTGGGGGAGAAGGTGTGTGTGTCTGTGTGTGTGTGTGTTGGGGAGAAGGTGTGTGTGTGTTGGGGGAGAATATGTGTGTGTTGGGGGAGAAGTGTGTGTGTGTTTTGGGGGAGAAGTGTGTGTTGGGGGAGAAGTGTGTGTGTGTGTTGGGGAGAGAGTGTGTGTGTGTGCGTTTTGGAGAAGGGGTGTGTGTGTGTTTTCTGAGAAGATGTGTGTGTGTTTGGGGAGAAGGTGTGTGTTTGTGTTTTGGGGGAGAAGGTGTGTGTGTGTGTGTGTGTTGGGGGAGAAGGTGTGTGTATGTGTTGGGGGAGAAGGTGTGTGTGTGTGTTGTGGGAGAAGGTGTGTGTGTGTGTTGGGGAGAAGCTGTGTGTGTGTGTTGTGGGAGAAGGTGTGTGTGTGTGTTGTGGGAGAAGGTGTGTGTGTGTGTGTGTTGGGGAGAAGGTGTGTGTGTGTGTGTTGGGGAGAAGGTGTGTGTGTGTGTGTTGTGGGAGAAGGTGTGTGTATGTGTGTGTGTGTAGGGGGAGAAGGTGTGTGTCTGTGTGTGTGTTGTGGGAGAAGGTGTGTGTGTGTGTGTGTGTGTGTGTTGGGGGAGAAGGTGTGTGTGTGTGTGTATGTGTGTTGGGGCAGAAGGTGTGTGTGTTGGGGGAGAAGTGTGTGTGTGTGTTGGAGAAGTGGTGTGTGTGTGTGTTGGGGGAGAATTGTGTGTGTGTGTGTGTTGTGGGAGAAGTGTGTGTGTGTGTTTGGAGAGAAGTGTGTGTGTGTGTTGCGGGAGAGAGTGTGTCTGTGTGTGTTTTGTAGAAGTGTGTGTGTGTGTTGGGGGAGATGGTGTGTGTGTGTGTTGGGGGAGATCGTGTGGTTGTGTTGGGGGAGAAATCGTGTGTGTGTGTGTTGGGGGAGAAGGTGTGTGTGTGTGTTGGCGGGAGAAGGTGTGTGTGTGTGTGTTGGGGGAGAAGGTGTGTGTCTGTGTGTGTGTGTTGGGGGAGAAGTGTGTGTGCGTTGGGGGAGATGATGTGTGTGTGTGTGGGTGTGTGTATTGGGGGAGAAGGTGTGTGTGTGTGTGTTGGCGGGAGAAGGTGTGTGTGTGTGTGTTGGGGGAGAAGGTGTGTGTCTGTGTGGGTGTGTTGGGGGAGAAGGTGAGTGTTTGTGTTTTGGGGGAGAAGGTGTGTGTGTGTGTGTGTTGGGGGAGAAGGTGTGTGTATGTGTTGGGGGAGAAGGTGTGTGTGTGTGTGTTGGGGGAGAAGGTGTGTGTGTGTGTGTGTTGGGGAGAAGGTGTGTGTTGGGGAGAAGGTGTGTGTGTGTGTGTGTTGTGGGAGAAGGTGTGTGTGTGTGTGTGTGTTGGGGAGAAGGTGTGTGTGTGTGTGTTGTGGGAGAAGGTGTGTGTGTGTGTGTTGGGGGGAGAAGGTGTGTGTGTGTGTAGGGGGAGAAGGTGTGTGTCTGTGTGTGTGTTGTGGGAGAAGGTGTGTGTGCGTGTGTGTGTGTTGGGGGAGAAGGTGTGTGTGTGTGTGTGTGTGTGTGTGTGTTGGGGGAGAAGGTGTGTGTGTTGAGGGAGAAAGTGTTGGTGTGTGTGTGCTGGGGCGAAGGTGTGTGTGTGTTCGGGGAGATGTGTGTGTGTGTGTGTTGGGGGAGATGGTGTGTGTATTTGTGTTGGGGGAGAAGTGTGTGTGTGTGTGTTGGGGGAGAAGTGTGTGTGTGTGTTGGGGGAGAAGTGTGTGTGTGTGTTTTGGGTGAGAACGTGTGTGTGTGTGTGTGTGTGTGTGTGTTGGGGGAGAAGGTGTGTGCGTGTGTGTGTGTATGTGTGTTGGGGAGAAGGTGTGTGTGTGTTGGGGGAGAATGTGTGTGTGTTGGGGGAGAAGTGTGTGTGTGTGTTGGGGGAGAAGTGTGTGTGTGTGTTGGGGGAGAAGTGTGTGTGTGTGTTGGGGGAGAACTGTGTGTGTGTGTCTTGGGGGAGAAATGTGTGTGTGTGTGTTGGGGGAGAAATGTGTGTGTGTGTGTGTTGGGGGAGAGAGTGTGTGTGTTTGTGTGCGTTTTGGAGAAGGCGTGTGTGTGTGTGTTGGGGGAGAAGGTGTGTGTATGTTTGGGGAGAAGGTGTGTGTTTGTGTTTTGGGGGAGAACGTGGGGGTGTGTGTGCGTGTGTGTTGGGGGAGAAGGTGTGTGTGTGTGTGTGTTGGGGGAGAAATGTGTGTGTGTGTGTGTGTTGGGGGAGAAGTGTGTGTGTGTGTGTTGGGGGAGAGTGTGTGTGTGTGTGTGTGCGTTTTGGAGAAGGGGTGTGTGTGTGTGTGTGTTGGGGGAGAAGGTGTGTGTATGTTTGGGGAGAAGGTGTGTGTTTGTGTTTTGGGGGAGAAGGTGGGGGGGTGTGTGTGTGTGTGTGTGTTGGGGGAGAAGGTGTGTGTGTGTGCGTGTGTTGGGGGAGAAGCTGTGTGTGTGTGTTGGGGGAGAAGTGTGTGTGTGTGTTGTGGGAGAGTGTGTGTGTTTTGGAGAAGCGGTGTGTGTGTGTGTTGGGGGAGAATTGTGTGTCTGTGTGTGTTTGGGCAGAAGGTGTGTGTGTGTGTGTGTGTGTCTGTGTGTGTGTTGTGGGAGAAGGTGTGTGTGTGTTGTGGGAGAAGGTGTGTGTGTGTGTTGGGGGAGAAGTGTGTGTGTGTGTTGGGGGAGAAGTGTGTGTGTGTTTTGGAGAAGTGGTGTGTGTGTGTGTTGGGGGAGAATTGTGTGTGTGTGTGTGTTGTGGGAGAAGTGTGTGTGTGTGTTTGGAGAGAAGTGTGTGTGTGTGTTGCGGGAGAGAGTGTGTCTGTGTGTGTTTTGTAGAAGTGTGTGTGTGTGTTGGGGGAGATGGTGTGTGTGTGTGTTGGGGGAGATCGTGTGGTTGTGTTGGGGGAGAAATCGTGTGTGTGTGTTGGGGGAGAAGGTGTGTGTGTGTGTTGGCGGGAGAAGGTGTGTGTGTTGGGGGAGAAGGTGTGTGTCTGTGTGTGTGTGTTGGGGGAGAAGGTGTGTGTGTGTGTGTTGGGGGAGAAGTGTGTGTGTGTGTGTGTGCGTTGGGGGAGAAGGTGTGTGTGTGTGTGTGTGTGTGTCTGTGTGTGTGTCTGTTGGTGGAGAAGGTGTGTGTGTTGGTGGAGAAGGTGTGTGTGTTGGGGGAGAAGTGTGTGTGTGTGTGTGTTGGGGGAGAAGGTGTGTGTGTTGGCGGAGAAGGTGTGTGTGTGTGTGCTCATGCGAAGGTGTGTGTGTGTGTGTGTGTGTTCGGGGAGATGTGTGTGTGTTGGAGGAGAAGGTGTGTGTCTTGGGGGAGAAGGTGCATGTATGTGTGTTGGGGGAGAAGATGTGTGTATGTGTGTTGGGGGAGATGATGTGTGTGTGTGTGGGTGTGCGTATTGGGGGAGAAGGTGTGGGTGTGTTGGGGGAGAAGGTGAGTGTGTTGGGGGAGAAGGTGTGTGTGTTGCGGGAGAAGGTGTGTTTGTGTGTGTTGGAGGTGAAGGTGTGTTTGTGTGTGTTGGGGGAGAAGGTGTGTGTGTGTGTTTTGGGGAGAAGTTGTGTGTGTGTGTTGGGGGAGAAGGTATGTGTGTGTGTGTGTGTGTGTGTGTGTGTGTTGGTGGAGAAGGTATGTGTGTGTGTGTTGGGGGAGAAGGTGTGTGTGTGTGTATGTGTGTGTGTGTTGGGGGAAAAGGTGTGTGTGTGTGTTGGGGGAGAAGGTGTGTTTGTGTGTGTGTTGGGTGAGAAGGTGTGTGTGTGGGTGTGTGTCTTGGGGGAGAAGTGTGTGTGTGTCTTGGGGGAGAAGTGTGTCTGTGTCTTGGGGGAGAAGGTGTGTGTGTGTGTGTTGGGGGAGATGGTGTGTCTGTGCGTGTGTTGAAGGAGAAGGTGTGTGTGTGTCAGTGTGTTGGAAAAGGTTTGTCTCTCTGCCTGTCTGTGTCTAGGTGGAGAAGGTGTGTGTATGTGTGTGTTAGGGTAGAAGGTGTGTTTCTGTGTGTGTTGGGGGAGAAGATGTGTGTGTGTGTGTGTGTGTGTGTGTGTGTGTGTGTGTGTGTGTGTGTGTGTGTGTGTGTGTGTGCGTGCGTGTGTGTTGGGGGAGAAGGTGTATGTGTGTGTTGGGGGAGAAGGTGTGTGTGTATGTTGGGGGAGAAGGTGTGTGTGTGTCTGTTGGGGGAGAAGTGGAGTGTGTGTGTGTGTTGGGGGAGAAGGTGTGTGTGTGTCTGTGCGCGTGTGTTGGGGGAGAAGGTGTGTGTATGTGTGTGTGTGTGCGTGTGTGTGTAGGGGAGAAGATGTGTGTGTAGGGGGAGAAGGTGTGTGTGTGTTGGGGGAGAAGGTGTGTGTGTGTTGGGGGAGATGATGTGTGTGTGTGTCTGTTGGGGGATAAGGTGTGTGTGTGTGTAGTGGGAGAAGGTGTGTGTGTGTTGGGGGAGATGATGTGTGTGTGTGTTGGAGATGATGTGTGTGTGTGTGTAGGGGGAGAAGGTGTGTGTGTGTGTTGGGGGAGAAGGTGTGTGTGTGTGTGTTGGCGGACAAGGTGTGTGTGTGTGTTGGTTGGGGGAGATGATGTGTGTGTGTGTGTAGGGGGAGAAGTGTGTGTGTGTGTGTATGTAGGGGGAGAAGGTGTGTGTGTGTGTGTAGTGGGATAAGGTGTGTGTGTGTGTAGTGGGAGAAGGTGTGTGTGTGTTGGGGGAGATGATGTGTGTGTGTGTTGGAGATGATGTGTGTGTGTCTGTTGGGGGAGAAGGTGTGTGTGTGTGTGTTGGCGGACAAGGTGTGTGTGTGTGTTGGTTGGGGGAGATGTGTGTGTGTGTAGGGGGAGAAGTGTGTGTGTGTGTGTATGTAGGGGGAGAAGGTGTGTGTGTGTGTAGTGGGAGAAGGTGTGTGTGTGCGTGTGTTGGGGAAGAAGGTGTGTGCGTGTGTTGCTGGAGAAGGTGTGTGTGCGCGTGTGTTGGGGGAGAAGGTGTGTGTGCGCGTGTGTTGGGGGAGTAGTTGTGTGTGTGTGTCTGTGCGTGTGTATTTGGGGGAGAAGGTGCGTCTGTGCGTGTGTGTTGGGGGAGAAGGTGTGTCTCTGCGTGTGTGTTGGGGGAGAAGGTGTGTGTGTGTCTGTGTGTTGGAGAAGGTTTGTCTGTGTGTCTGTGTCTAGGGGTAGAAGGTGTGTTTATGTGTGTGTTAAGGTAGAACGTGTGTGTGTTTGTGTGTGTGTTAAGATACAAGGTGTGTGTGTGTGTGTGTTAAGGTACAAGGTGTGTGTGTGTTGGGGGACAAGGTGTGTGTGTGTCTGTTGGAGGAGAAGTGGAGTGTGTGTGTTGGGGGAGAAGTGGAGTGTGTGTGTGTTGGGGGAGAAGGTGTGCGTGTGTGTGTCTGTGCGCGTGTGTATGTGTGTGTGTGTGTGTGTAGGGGGAGAAGATGTATGTGTGTGTAGGGG